>NW_015221732.1:0-1025 GCF_001447785.1 Gekko japonicus | reverse complement strand
GCAGGCCATTTTGCATGAAGTAGTACTTGATCATGTGATCTGAAGTAGTACAATCCAGTTTTACTGCCCCAGTGTCAACTCATTTTAATTGTCATGGCTGGTATAGAGAGCAGGAGAGCCATTCTTCCTTTTGGCCCAAAGACTTAGAATAGACTGGGAAAGGTTTATGTTGTCTTGACAACTGTGCACAGTTCTTTAGGGAGAACGGCTTCACATTTGGAGAACCGTAAAGGGAGGTCCTTAGTAATCAAAGCAGGTCATCACGGGGCTGGATGATTATCTCAGTTTGCTCCACCAGCTTTTACAACCTCCTTCCAAAATCTTGAGGTTGCAATGTGTAAATTTGTGGTGTTGTTTGGTAGGGCTAATTGTCTTGAAACAATTAATATGTACGGTGTTCCAGCTCTCATACTTCCTGGGTGGCTTAACAAGCTATGATAATGAGTTAGAATTCCACTTCTCTTGGGTCTCTCAAAAAATAACAAGGTAACATCCCCAAAATATAATGAGATCAGAGCTAATAAGGTCAACAGTGGCCTCGCTTTGCAGTTAGATTTGTTCGTTGCAAAGCTCTCATCTAGCTTTACAAGGAGAACAGCAGTGAAATTAATGCAGCCTTAAACAACAATGAGTATGCAGCTCAATAGTGGTGGTAAAAATCTGCCAACAGGACTTTGTGAAAAAAATTGTTTTAAAAGTCTTCTTGTTCTTGCAGTGCATTGAACTCAGCACACCTGACCCTCTGACATTGCACCTGATCATGAGAGCATTGATTTGACCTCAAGTCCAGTGTTCCCTACAGGAATCCCCAAACTTACTGATCTCATGTACACCATGGAACTGTGAGAGAGGACAGTTGGTCGATTGCAACATGGCAGTCATGGGTGGAGCAGCTAATAATAAAATGGCTGCCATGGTTACAAAATGTTGGGAAGTTCCTCCTATTATGGAGACAGCTATTCCTGAATGGGCACTCTCTGCAAGCCCACAGAGGATGCTTTATGGAGTCTTCTCAAGCACCTCCT
>NW_015221731.1:0-1025 GCF_001447785.1 Gekko japonicus | reverse complement strand
GCCTCCACACCAATGATAAAGATGCTTTTGACCCTTGCAACTAAATCTCCCATGGATAAAGGATGCTCTAGCTCTGAGCCCAAATCCCTACTAGTCTCCCCCTAAAAGTTTACGGGATGGTTTTTCTTTTATCAACACAGTCCAAAGAAGCTTCTATTCATCTTATTGTTCCAAATAACACTGTGATGGGAACAGGCATTAAAGCTAGCAGGTAGAAAATAACAATTGGCTGCCAAGCCCTGCACTGATGTATGGATCTGTGCTGCTGTGATCGTATGTAAAGCCGTATCAGGATTCTTGCACTTCTGCGATACACGGTACAAAAAAGGATCTCGATTCAATGAAAACCGCAATTGCATCAAGACTTTTTTTTTTTGCAGAGTTTTATCAATGCAACTGTGTGCATCGGCAATGCAGTGAAGGAGGAGGCCACAAATGTACTAAAGGAGTGGAAAGCAAAGGTAAATTGTGGATGCCCCAGTTCTGGAATTAATTTGATAAACTCCCCTAGTTAAACTGAATTCAGGAGGAGTGAAATACAAGGCGAAGTGGAATTATGGAGCAATAAAAGGACAGAACGAGAGAAATCCTCTCATTTGTATTCTCCTCCATCCTCACCTTCTGTCGCTCTAGTCCAAAAAAGCAAAAAAAGAGAGGGCAGATTATATAAACACACACCAACAGTGCAATCCTTAACAGAGTTTAACCCTTTATAAATCAATTGAAGTCAGTGGGATCAGGGAGCGGTAACTCTGCCCAGGATAGCACTGAGATTAGCTTGATTTGCATGAATTCTTCTAGGTCTTTGGCAGGTCGCCTTGATGGTGATATCAAGCTCATAACTAGCATCGCAGAACCGGAACGAGAAACAAATGGGCTTAAAAGTGTTGGGGTTTTTAGGCTCAAGTCATGCAAGGTGTCAAGCTTTTAGAACAGAGAGAAGAGATCAGGACAGCAAAGCAACAAAGGAGGGGTCATTTCACCTTTTCTTGAAATGATCAAGGAAGGAAGGAAGGAAGGAAGGA
>NW_015221730.1:0-1025 GCF_001447785.1 Gekko japonicus | reverse complement strand
CAAAACATCCTATTGTTAACAGCCTTGCAGCATTATTATGTACTGTACTGCAGTACATATGCAGAATTTAATTATCTTAACTCCTGGTGTATTCAGTAAGTGGTGTATAAAATGCTTAGGTTGCTAAATAAGTCAGCAGCAACAGATTTGCTTCTGTAGCAAAGTGATAGAAACAGATGCTTTAGTATATAATAAACTGTTGGGAGTCTCTGATCCTATATTCTTAATCAAAACTGCTGTTCTCGTTTGTGCAGAACAGAGTCACGTCTGCCCGTCTGAATGATACTGTCATTAACATTGGCCATTCTGTTAGCACTGAATAGTAACTTAAGGGAGAAGTGCGCAAAGGCTGGAGTGTGTTTGGGACACACTTTGATCTTGTCCAGAGGCTTTGGATTGACCCTATATGTCTTCAGCATTTAAAAATTAAATTTCACTCTATCAGGAATTCTCAGAGTGGTACAGTGGAATTAGAGTCAGCTGACAGACATTACGTTTCTACTCTCATAACATGGGATTTTCTCTGCATTGAAGAAAGGGGAAGAAACTGCTTTGATGCTTGGTGTTTAAAATGTGGCTAGATAAGTATTCTAGCCCAGGAGAAAGGGAGTGTAGAGCAGCTTTTGAAAAATAGTGTGAATGTGGCAGTTATGTTAGGTGGTGTCATAGTGTGTGTATAGCCACAGTAGTTTCAGTAGCAGTAAAGGCAATTTCTTGAGTAAAACTTCTCAGTTTCTCATGTACAAAAAATGCTCCACAACAGGAGAGTAGTCTTGATGCGAGAAATGCTAGGCACAACATATGTGAAATCTATATATTTGTTGTTCAAAAAACATCTCAGTTCCATAGAAAACCATAGCGCTATTAGCAGAGTTGGGGGTCTGGGAAGCATCTGACCCAAACCACCCAAGGGAATTTCCTACCTATACAAAATCAGTAAAAAAATCAGGTGCTCCCCTCAGTCTTTTTCTGTATTTAATGTCTGGATAAGATCACATCAGTGTGTTGTGAGAAGCTTAAAATGT
>NW_015221729.1:0-1025 GCF_001447785.1 Gekko japonicus | reverse complement strand
CAGGAAGCGTGGTGCATTCATGGGAAGCCGCCCTCACGGTGATGAGTGGAATGCGAACCGCAAGTGTTCAATACCTCATAGTGTGGTCTTGAGCAGAGTTGCACCCTCCCAAGTCCATTGAAGCCAATGGGCTTCAAAGGGGTGCGACTCTGCTTAGGATTGCATGGTCAGCCTACTAGGCTATGCTTCGATTCCCTCCAGGTCCATTATGGCTAAGAAACATCCATGCAGATGGCTCACTCGTTGGACTTTTCCTCGGATTCAGAGACGGCAGTGACCGTCGTAGTAAAGGGATGACATCTACAGATACATGGAAAGAGAGATTAACGTTCCTCGCACTATTGAGCAGTAGCAACGGTTGCTTTTCAGCCGCTGTTTACAGCACCAGGGATATAATATATGGCTCTTCGGATCACCTGTCTTGAGCCCAGCTTTCAGCACTCTTTGCATCTTCTCACAAACTGCTCTCTGGCACCCTTCTCTCTGCTCCAGCAATGAAGTCCTGGCTCCTTGTGTTTGACTCCTGCCTACACAGACTGATGCCTGGCCAGACCTCTGTATTCACTCTTTCGCCTTGTCACTTCCTCTTCCCTCCTTTTCCGTGTGGTGCCTTTCTCTCCCTGCCCCCTTGCCTGTGGGCTCCCCACTCCGTTGCTCCAGAATCCCTCCCTCTTTTTGGCTGTTCTTTGCCCATTGTCCCTGCTTCATTTCATGACCCCACAATGTAACTCCTCATCTGTCACTACTTGCTTACCAGATCCCTCATCTCACCCTGAAACGCGCTGGTTGGTCTTCTTGGCTTTTCTATTTGAGACAACCGAGACATGAATATTCACAGGCTACAGCTTCATTCCCCAAGATGCATCTGATTTTACTGAAGAAATGTATTATGTGTTTTTTTTAAAAAAAAAAGATTCAGAAATCAAGTAAACATGACCACGTGCATTAGTTTTCAGTAACCCATCCCCCCCTCCCCCCCGTTTAATGCTATCTTCTGGCTGTGGCTGACAGGCATTGTTTGTTTC
>NW_015221728.1:0-1025 GCF_001447785.1 Gekko japonicus | reverse complement strand
TCTCTTCTCCTTCTTCCCTCCATTCCTATAACCTGCCCACGGAACAACTCCTGAATAACCCCAGTACCATTCGGGACAGCCACAAGGTTAAAGGTCAACTAAAGGTTTGCTTAAAAGCAGCATGAATAGACCTGCTGAATGATCAAACTACTCCCAAGAGAGGGTGGCTAGGATTCTGCGTCTCTCCCCCACCCCTGAACTAGGGATGCACACGCCTCAGAACATTAAACAGAACCTCTCTCCACGCTGACTTGGAAGCAAAGAGAACGTGTTTTATTGCAGTTCTCCAGAAACCTGGCAAAGCACAATCTTGACATACACAGGGGCCTCTAACCGCAAAGCGAAACAAAACCACAACTGAGCGAATCTGGCCCTAGACAGAGCTGTACGCTTGGAGCTCCTCGCCGCTTGGGGAAGTGCTTCCTTCCTACGAGCGGACTCGTCAGGCTGCCAGATTACATAGATTAGAGGCTGCGGCCTGAAGAAAACGAATGCTCCTCCTTGCCTTTGCTCTAAGCCCTTTCGATGACTCCTAAGAGGATATGACACAGCTGGCGAGGCAGTTGCGGAGAGCCTCGGGAGCACCAAGAAAGGGCTCCGGGAGCAGGAAACTGGCAGGACCAGAGGCGAGGGGAAGAGGAGCCGTAAAAGAACAGGATACAGCCAGGGCTGCGTTTCTGGAGAAGCCAAGGAACACAGCACACAGCCAATGTGTGAGAAAGATGTTTCGACCGTGTGGCGTTACGGGAACCACGCAGAGCCCTAACATTTCCACAGGGATATCAGAAGCCGACAAACATCTCTGTGTGGCTTGTTTCACAGTGGCAACCGAGGCGCGTGATGACAACGCCAGAGCTCACCTGAAAAATTAAAACACTGCGTCGAGGTGCATGACTGTGCGCTCCCTGTTATATAACGCTTCCTATATCACCAGGAAGGATCGGTAATACCGTGCTGAGGGGGTGGCTTAATATCTGGCCAGTGAGCTCACGCTAAGGCTGCTTTGGAAGCATTCTGTGTTCTTA
>NW_015221727.1:0-1025 GCF_001447785.1 Gekko japonicus | reverse complement strand
AGTCAGAACTATATGATTTTAGCTGACAAAGGCACACAACAGAGAAAGCAAGGATCAGAGGGTTTATATGGGAAGATATTAAGAGGAAAGGACATGGAAAACCCCAAGAGATTACCAGCAAGGATTTCTTGACTACATAGGTACTGTGGCAGGATGCAGGAAATCCATGTACTCCCTGACCACCATATGGACACTTAGTATCAGCTGATTTCAAGTGAGGTGAGTGATCTAGAGGCTTACTAATACTCTGTGTAGAGGATAAGGCCACAGTCCATAGCAAACTCCATCTCATTTACTGCAATGCAATCTGATATGCCTTTTCACTCTACAAGAGGAATACATAAGCAGAAAAGATGTACAATCCATGTGAATATTGCAGGAAAGATCCTTGAGGAACATTGTGCCTAGCTCATGGATCTGTCTGGAAAAAATCCACTTGGAAGTAGATATAGCATTTTGGGCATATGTTATGTGGGCAAAAAATACTACATTAAAATATGCTCTCAGCCTGCAGACATCTGGTTTCTAAATCTCTGGGACCTTACAGCTGTAGAGAAGACAGTAGATCAATAAGTCCAACTATTTATTACCTTCCCTTTCCCCGAAGATATAATGAAATGCAATGGCTGTCCAAGCCCACAGGAGCCCACAAACAGTGAAGAAAAGAGAGATCAGGTCACATCTGACCTCTGACAGTTGCCTTTATCTCCTGTTGCTCGCCAGACTCAGAACTTAATTACAAGGCACACAAAAATACATGTAACGAGCCAGCAACAAGTTCTTTAAACAAAAGTATCCAATATATCAATATGAAGCAGAGAAGCAGCAGGTTGGGGGAAGTCCAATGTACACATATACATGCTGCTTCGCTGCTCCAATCGTCCATGCCAAAGTGGCTTTCCTGGTGGGCTGGGTGCAATATGTTTGTGTGTGATGTGCTGTTAGACCTTCAGGGGCTCAGCCAAGTCCTGAGAAAGCAAGTCTGCTCAGCTACATCACTTCCATCACTAGGAGCAGGCCCATAG
>NW_015221726.1:0-1025 GCF_001447785.1 Gekko japonicus | reverse complement strand
GACGTACATGCAGCCACTTCCTCTATGCGGCCACACTGGGAGACGACCAAGTGATTGTGCCGGGAGGGCAGGGTTCACACGATCAAGCCTACTCTCCCCTCCCCGCATGTCTGGTGAACAGGTGGGTTACTGTCTCTACCGGGTATCATTGTGGGAACAAGCCAAAGGTCACGGCATGGAGGGATTCTCACCTCACTGTCCCTGCTGCTTCTTAGCCTGTGTGCAAGGAAGCACAGCCGGCGTGGGGGCTTTGATCTCTCTGTACATGCACACTAGCGGCAAGTCCTTCCAAACTGCAGCTCTGAAGGGGCTGGTGGCCCAGCAGGTGGGGCCCTGCAACCCACCCGAAGGTCCCAACCCACGGGTTAAAGAGCACTGAATTGTACAACCTAAAAGAACAGCAAGGTTGTGAAGAAGTTGAAGGAAAGAAAGAGACGCTGCAGGTTGTATAAAGGCAGGAAGATGCCTGTGGGAGTTCCAAGCCTCTGAGTTAGCAAAAGTCCCCAGAGAGAAAGGCAGGCTTCTTCCCGTGGGGCGTATTCATGAGGGATGGTACTCACTGCATGGACTGGTGCTGCAATATCTATGTGGACCCAGATGCCGGGCCAGTCAAACCCAATGTGGGAAGCGATGAAGAGTCCAGCACAAGAACTTGGGGAGTTATCACGGTCCTGGAGGAAACAGGAGAAAGACATTTGCTTGAGTAAGAAGTTTTTCCCCCCAAAGGGCATGCTTCCCAAAGGTGTGCAGGTGGGATGCTGAGTTTTGCTTCTACAGAAGAGGTGCAGGAGCAACCAAGTTCTATACAGCACCCTCTTGTATCATGTAAAGCAGTGCAGACGTTTACACAGACAGTTTTATTTATTTTAGCTAGGTTCCCCATTGACCTGCCCAGGGCAGGGAATTGCTAGCCGCCAGCCTCCATTTCCCACCTCTGAGGAACTGAGTAGGAGAGAAAAAATGGCCTCCGTATAGCAACGCTCTAGGAATTTCCCCATCTCTATGGTAAAGACCACAGAGACTGG
>NW_015221725.1:0-1025 GCF_001447785.1 Gekko japonicus | reverse complement strand
AGAAGGCACCATCTGTGTGTCTGCAGGGAATGCTTATTCACAGAACAGCTGTCTCCAGCCATCGTAGGACTGCAGTTGGCTTGGAATCGCCTAACATTTTGTAATTGGCCATGCCCCTTTGGCAGCCATTTTGTTTTGATGCCCACTGCTCCTTTGCAACATTTCAAGAAAAGTTACCACAATGCTAAACCAGGTTAAGGGTCCTGCCCTAGACTCACTGATCCAAATGACTGCCTAACATAGGCATTCTTCTAACATCTGCTAAAATTAACACCATTTTTGTTCTTTGGTTCAAGGAGCAGGAAAGAAACAGCTCTCTTTACCTATCTGTCCTAGCTAGTAGCTGCTGAGCATCGCCTCGGTCCAGGCTTTCACATTCTTCCTGGAGGTCTGGAGGAGGGTAAGGATTCATTTGCCCTGAGGGAATAAGAAAAGATTTTAAAATGTTGACTATCATGATGCATCAACTAATTGTTTATTTATGACAGGAAACCATTTGATTCACGGGGTAAGCACTTTCTCATAATATATACAAATGGAAACAAAACAAAAAATCCAGCATTAGCACTCTTGGCACTATAACCAGCCCATAAACCTGCTAAATAAGATTGGGTGGAATGGGGGCTCAGATTTATAATGGTTTAATTTAATTGGATTGAAAACTGTGATTGAAATCAATGGGGGTATGGAAGTTGAAATTCCAGTACTGAATCCTGCCTAACTTGACTTGGGATCTGTTCCAAAACCATCATCTCTCCCAATCCTCAGGATTTACCCATAACAAGGCTTGTGCTGAGGCCTTGTTGGTTCCCAAACCTGTTGCTTCTGCCATACTTATGCTCAGAAGTCATACTTATGAAGCAGAATTAAAAAACATAGGATGCAGACTTTGTAGTGTCTTTTGAGGAGATTTGGTGGAAGACAATTTCATATACCACAAGAAAAAGTATAATCAGGCGGTCTTGAGGATACTTAGAGGTAAATCAAGAGTGGTGGCGGTCACAGGGGCCGGAAAATGCGGGGGG
>NW_015221724.1:0-1025 GCF_001447785.1 Gekko japonicus | reverse complement strand
TTCAGTCTTGGAGAAAGGCAAGTCTGGCTGATACTAGAGTACCTTTTACTGTGCTCAGGCTTCTCTGTGCCTCTAGTGGCTGTAGCCAGAACTGCATCTTAAAGATAGATGTTTGGATACAGCATGAGGCTGGCTTCTAGGGTTCCCCAGCTGACTTGCCCCCCCCAAAAATTTTTTGCCTCCCCAGTCCCCCTCTGTGGGTGGCCCTCTCTCTCCTAACAGACAACTCTGTGGGAAAGGTTAGTAGAGGAAGAGAGTAATTATTCTAAAGTCACCTGTTGAGGATCTAGCCAGATAACACATTTGGGCATTCTATATACAGAGCACCCAGAATTTTTTGAATGCCTACCAGTTCTTTGGGGACCTATTCCTGTTTGTAACTGTGACATAAAGAAAAATTTTCCCTATCTAAAATGGCTCCAGGGAACTTCAGCTTGCCCCACTGGGAAACCTTATGTGTACTGGTACTGGAAAAATGGCATAGCAGAGATCGGATTCTGAAAGGTCCAGCAGCCTAACCACCACACCACCATACCATACTGGCTCTCTACAATGCAGATTTGGATTATGTATTTCACCAGAAAGTTGACTGAACGAAAGGAATGAAAATCTGATAGAAAATCTCACCAACCAATGGGAAGACAGGCATAGCAGGATGCCGGGCAGACCAAATCCCGGGGACACTTAGGGAACGGAGACGAGGAGATTGGTCCAACCCTACCGAAAACTTCTCTTCGACTTTCACTTTCCTGTTTTGCTGTTTTCTCCCAGAATGGGGTCACGTCTGCTAAGGCCCAAGGCTCAGTGAGCATGAGTCTCGGCCGACTCCCTTCAATCTGCAGGCTCACTGAGGCTAGACGTCCTTTCCTATCAGACTTGAGCAGCTCATACAAATGTAAACACCTCCGTCCTTGTCCCCTTGAAGGACAAAACCCTGCTTTGCCTCTGGTGAGCTACAGCTTTGGTTCCCCCCATTGCCAGATCGGCCCTCTCATTGAGGAAGCAAAAGCTGTTTCTCACTGACA
>NW_015221723.1:0-1025 GCF_001447785.1 Gekko japonicus | reverse complement strand
TTTTCATTTTATGTATACTTTTTTCTGTTTTAAAGAACTGAGCATAGCAAAGGGGTTATAGTGTCATGATCATCTAAGGATGGTGGGAGCAACCAGATCTTCCGTTTATATAGCTAAGCCTGAGGATGATCAAATATCAATACAGAATAACCACAGAAATGTGGGGTTATTTAAAAAAAAAGAAAAAGAAAAGCAAGCACTGCACAGAATATGTTGGAAATTAATTGCACAGCCATTAGACAGGAGGCTCTAAAGATCATCAGCATTTGAGATAAAAACATTTTGAAAGGTTAAGGAATGACTACTGGACCAAAAAGGATGTGGACGAAGGCTTTTTTCTCTCGTTTCACATTCAGACCATGCCCTCGAATTACTTAGAATTTTCCAACAGCAACAGTGTCTACACAAGCCACCTATTATCATTTCTACCCATATGTTTACCTGTACACATTTTTCCGCATATTGCCTTCTACTCCTCAGGATACTGCAAACAACTTGAATAAAAAACAAACACACACAAAAGCCAGGGAGTCAAATACAGATGCCAGATAGGAGGCACACAGTCTCGGTAATAACTTTTCAGGCCTCTATGCCTTCCTTGGCTTTATTGAATCTCTGAATAAACACCTAAACAAAGGAAGTTCAAGAAAGCTGCAGTGAGGGAAACGATAGCTCAATTAAACCCAACCCCATGGAAATGGGATGCCTAATATAAGTGAATGGGTCCAGGTTCGTTTGTTTAATGAAAGTGGCATGTGGGCGGGCACTTATCCTTGGGATTCATTGTATTCTAAACTCTACTCAAAGCAATTGCTCAGTGAGCTGTTTTCTCCACGAAGGACTTTCCCTTCCCTTTCTCCACACCAGCAACTCTTGTGGGAAAGAATATAAATCCTTCTCTTCTCTTTTGGCCTCCCAAGGACTAACCTCTCTATCAATCTGTACAGTAGAGAAATTCCAGTATTTGCTGTGCATAATTTAGAGTTTGAACTTTTCTTTGAGTCAAAAAGGGGAGATAAAAAAAA
>NW_015221722.1:0-1025 GCF_001447785.1 Gekko japonicus | reverse complement strand
GGCTCTGGTACCCACAGTTCAATGGCACAAAACATCCTTTGCATGGAGAAGGTCCAAGGTTCAATTCTTGGCATCTGAGCTGCTGCCAGTCAGTTCAGAATGCACCATTATGGGCTAGAAGGACCAATGGCAAAAAAGCAGCTTCAAAGACATAAAAATTCTGTGCTGCTAAAAACAGATGCAAAACCCAAAGTAACTAGACTGAGCCATTTGCAAAAAAAAGAAATTCTCCAAACTATATTATTCTACAGTGGGTATTATATTATCCTGTTTTCACAAACCTCTTTAAGACAAGAAAATAACTGACCCGGCCTTCTTTATTACTGACCAGCAGAGAGATCATTTCCTTAGCAACTCTCATGCTTATAAAGAAAAGCAAGGATAAGGTTGAACAGAATTAAAAAACAAAAGAGAAGACTTTAACATCCTGGTTTACAGATGCAGAGGGAAGTGTCTTTGTCTTTACTGTTGTGGAACATTCCTCAATCTTGTAAGCAGAACTTACTTTTTAATTTGGAAACTGTGATTGTAAAAACTATCTTAAGTGTGAAAATGATTAAGCATATTGCCAGAGATAGCATTATTTGTGGGTGCAAGTCATTACAGCCAAAACCATAAAGTTCAGAGGAGATATATCACCAATTTCCACATGTTAGGGACTAACTAATGTTTATTTATGACACTTTCAACCCACCCTTTATCTGAAGAATTACAGTAATGTCTAGGATAACAGACAACATTAAATGAAGATGATGAGAAACACAGAGACCATCCCTGACATCTGGGGGTGAGGGGAGGGAGGGGTGGATTCGGTTCTTCTAAGCTTCAAAACAAACGATGAGAACACCATTAAAACATATCAAACAGATACGGACACACAGAAGCAGAAAGAATTTTTTTATATAAACTGCAGAATATTTCTTTTCGTACAGTAGATGAAATCTGTAAGAGAAGCAGGTTCCACGGCAAATAAGTTCATATCATATACATAAATGATAACACAAACCGTAATTGTAGCCCCATAT
>NW_015221721.1:0-1025 GCF_001447785.1 Gekko japonicus | reverse complement strand
CCCCCCTCCCCCCTCTGCTCTGCACCTTCCCCTTGACTTTAAGTGCAACCAACCTCACCTGTAATTGAGACGGACTTTAATTCCCCACCTTGGTTTTTTTTTTAAATTCTGTTTACAAGAGGAGAGGCTGGACTTGACAACACAGAAAATGCCTCGTAGGTGCCCGTGCCCAAGTGGTACCTTTATGATCATAAAGTGTCTGTGGTTGTTTGCAAGCCCGTGTCTGTTCCCCGCCTCCCCCCATCTCAGACAGGTCTCTAAGTCTTAGTAATCCCTTTCTGCAGTGGAGGAAGGTTGATCCTCGTTCCATTTACAGGCACTCGGTATTTCTCCTGAAGCCAATAACTTCCACGGCGGCTCATCTTTGTTTGTGCCGCTCCATCCAAATATCCGAGTAAATTAGCCGACGGGTTAAACAGAGAAGGTCTAATGAATCCTCGGCCCGAACGTGTCTTATTCTTTTATACCTCCATCCCTTTTGAAAGCTCTAGGGCAGATTACAAAGCGGGAAGACGCCACATTAAACATAAGCTTAAGTATGCAACGACACAAAAGGACGGGATTTCAAACGGCGGCAATGAAAAGCGGAGGACGCCAGAATTGGAAGGCTCTGCGGGCCACTGCCGTAGCGATTTGATGCAACGCTGCCTGGAATGCAGTGGGGAATTGGCCATTTGCATTGTCTCAAACAGAATCTTTGGAGGCAGCGTGACTCTAAGTGCTGGATCGATCCCTGCGTCCAATCTGGCCAGGCAATTCTGGTGCACTTTGTAGAGGTTTAAAGAGTTCTATGACTTCGACGGACCACAGGAGTGAAAGGTGGCACCTCCACATACTGAAGCAGTATACCTCTAAATACCGAGATTCTAGGGGCAGGCAAGAGGGGAATGGCTGCCTCCGTCTCGCTCTCCTTGCCAGTCTCCTCTGCTTGGCCCCTGCCCGAAATCAGAATATGAGGTTGTCCGATTCAGTGAGGCAGTTTTTCATTGTTCCTTTCAGTGGGGTTTTGCACAGGGAGACTTTAG
>NW_015221720.1:0-1025 GCF_001447785.1 Gekko japonicus | reverse complement strand
TTGTTCCTCCCCGACTGGTCAGTTTTAGCTGCCCGGTAGAACGAACTGAGAAGCATTTGGTGATTGGGTTGTCAGAACTGTCAAGAGCGGTGGAACAAGCCAGCAGTCTGCAGCCAGATGGCTGAAATGTGTGTTTGGAAATGGAATAAAAGATGCACCTTTTAAAACTATTTCTAAATCACCTTTCTACGGAGAGGGCCTCCAACAGAATAAAATAATCACATACATCAAGCAGTAGTAATATAAAAAGGCTGGAATATTTAAGATTCTGCCTACTTATTCCAGTAGCATGTAGTGCTAAGGGTATGGCAGAAAACAAGTATTAACTTGGCATCTGAAATGATTCATGGAGGCTGTAATGCCATGAAAATTAATTAATTAGTCACACTACCACGGGCAAGGCCCTGCCCTGACTAACCTTATATGAGAGTGAGATCTACACTAGCACTATTGAGAGCTTGAACAAGTATGAATGCTTGCAGAGGGTTTAAGGGTTTCTGTAATGACACTGGGTCAGGCTGTGATTTTGATTCTCTCTGAGAGCAAACTGGTAACTAATGTAGTTGGACAAATTTTGTGTCATATTTCCTGTACCTAATCTCAACCAAAAGGCATAAAGACTCATTGTAATCATCATTTTACTAGGCTGTTAAAGCCCAGGTGACTCTCACAAGCACTTGTTGCCGGGATGGGAGTGTAGTGAAAATGTTTGTCATAGCTGATAAAATGTGACTATCTTGCCCACAGATGCCAACTGGGTATCTGGGAGAAAAGCCAGATCCAGGTGCAAATGACTCTTGGTTTCTGTGTGTGTACATTTTTAAAAGCCCAAGAAGTGCCTTATCAAATGGGCCCAAATACATTAATAATCTTTACATTAGTAATGTTGCTACTGTTTTGTGAAAAACAAACAGTGTATAATATAATTCAGTAGACTACTTGAAGAGAAAGAAACCATTCTATGTAGCTGACATAAAATTAAACCACAGACTTCCCAAAGAGGCCACAGTTGTCAGAACCGTTAG
>NW_015221719.1:0-1025 GCF_001447785.1 Gekko japonicus | reverse complement strand
CTAACTCAGCTTAGAGGGAACACTTCCCTACTCAGCCCAACTATCGTCAACTGATGCCACGTAGATACAAGATCAACCTCAACCAGTTCAACTATACGTTTCTTAAAACTAACAAAACTGTGGGATAAAACTCCTCCCTGGTCACACTTTTTAGAACAGAGAAGTGACACAACATTGATCTATTACAATATTGTCATTTGCACATTAGTACATAATATCCTCAAAAGACAGAGACTTGTGACTTACAGCTTTCTTTCTCTACACAGAAAAGCACCCACCTGCATCATAACATTACCCCTCAAAAATCTATAGATTTTGCCCTTTGGAGTACTTTGTTTTGTCTCAGCCAAGGCATTGTACTGGGATAACAGATGCCTCCTAGGTTCTGCAGAGGAAACCTGATCTGGCTTTGAAGTGTAATAGTAGTCTGGAATGTGATGCAAACAATGGATGTCACAAGAGTGATGCAAACAATAGGTGTCCCTATGATGCTTTAAGGGCAACTAATCTTTATCAAGTGATATTGACCAAGCATTCAGACCTGCCAACTGCATGGGATAAGAAGTATTGTTTCTTATTATTTCAGGTTTTCTGGAGTAGATTTTTAAAATTTACTTGTTTTACAGAAATCAGAATTATAAGGTTTTGAAAATAATCTGTCTAATAAAGCATCCCACTGCAAAGGAGTAAAGGGTGGGGGTTTTTTAAAAAAAGAAAGTGTTTTGACTGGTTCAGCTGCTCATGTGGGGTTAGAAAAGTTTAACCTTCTAAATTCCCTCTCCTGCACAAATATTAAAGATGAAATTCTTTAGCATCTGGTCACCCCTCACACACGAATATCAAATCAGGTACAAACAGAACCCAGAGAAGACCGAAGTGATGCTGGTTCGGAAGGCTGATGCTTTAGAGGAAATGCATCCACCTGTTTTGGACTGGAATGGCTTTTGAAGAACAAGTGAAGCACTTGAGGGTGTTCAGGCCCAGCCTCACTGTCTGAAAAGAAGGTTAGATAATCCTGCAGTCCA
>NW_015221718.1:0-1025 GCF_001447785.1 Gekko japonicus | reverse complement strand
AAGTAAAGTAACTTTGGGACTCTTTTGCTTTCTTCATCTCCTGTAGACAAGGCCCCAATCTATATGCACCGAACGCTGCGTGCCTGGACACCGGAAGATGGTTCCAGAAGGGAAGGTGGTTTGCTGCTATCATTGCCTGTTGTGCAGCGGAGGGACAATTTCGACTCAGACAGGTACAAAGAAACAGCAGACCTAGGAGTGCACAACAAGAAGTATTTGCTCAGAGATTTTGCTCAAAGCTGTGCAAAAGAAGTAGTTATGCATGCCCTGCTTTTCTCACCAATGACTCCCAAAGTGGCTGACAGCTTTGTTCTCCTTTTCCCCATTCCAGTAACCATGCTGTGAGGTAGTTTAGGGGACAGAGAGTAACAGACCAGTGAGCTTTCATTAATCGGGGTCTCTAGGATCCCGGCCTGACATGCAAAGCGAGTGAGCAGCCATTCTGTAGAGACTTAGGCTGGGATGTTTCCGTCAACATGCTGCTTTTCTCCCTGGAGATGTCAGGAATTGAACCTGAAACTCTCTGCATGCAAAACAGGAACTTGCCCCTATGAGTGCTGGCTGCTACACCTGTGCTTAATGACTTCCTTTGCTTCGGAGGGAGGGGGAGCCATGTATGTTTATTGCTTTAAAATGTTTTATTTATTCAGAAAATCGATATGCTACATTTTCCATTACCTGCTTGAGGCAGCATATGAAAATATAGAATAAAACAATTTAGAGCAACCAAATCACAATGAAACGAACTGAAATAGCAAACTGGAGATGTGCTAAAACAGAAAAGCCTGGGCAAAAACAAGACAGTTGTTCTGAGGTCCTTCGAGGAAGATCGGGGTGAAATTGATAAAACCATTCCAATTAATTTTAAAGCAATCAAATTGACATGTAACTAACTGCAACAGAAATCAAAGACATATGAAAACTGGAAAACCTGGACAAGTCAAGGCACTTGCTCTGAACTCTTTGGAGGAAGGGTAGGAAGAAATTGGTGCAGGCAGGTTTGCCAAGAGGCCTGGAGAAAATGT
>NW_015221717.1:0-1025 GCF_001447785.1 Gekko japonicus | reverse complement strand
ATCTCCTTAAGCTAATGTCTGGCAGATGTCTCATATCACCCCCTGAAAGAAATACAAACCTACCTGTTGCTGAATACTTTACTGCAGTTGTAAACTTTAACTAATAGCATCTCTTCCATAATGAGCTTTCTATAATGTGGCCAGTGAAAAAGCTAAAAAGCAAAAATGAACAGGAGAATGAATGGTCAGAGCTTCTGAATGACCCCATGTCCCAGTTCTTCATGCCACATACTTATAGACAGTACAAAACTAAGGAGTGTCTTAACAGAATATATGCTGTGAGTTGCCACATCTGTTTAGCTACAGAAATTGCCATCAGTTATAAAAATGGTGATGAGAAATAGTTTGTGATTATTTTTTGTACTCATTCCTTAGCAACATAATGTGCTAGACTTACTGGAGAAATTATACCAACAAATTTAACTAATACTACGGAATAGAGGATTATTTATTTATTTAGGAAACATTTACACCACCTCTCTCCATAGATTAGAAAAATTTAGAGAGGATGCATCTATGAAACTTGTGTTCAGAAGCACTCAGTACACCTCTAAATGCCAAATAGTAGAGGAAAACAGAAGATAACTCATATTCTGTGCATGGGATTCCAGAGACGCTGAATAATGACTAGATTGGTCTTATCTAGTAA
Source organism: Gekko japonicus (assembly GCF_001447785.1). Taxonomy (NCBI): domain Eukaryota; kingdom Metazoa; phylum Chordata; class Lepidosauria; order Squamata; family Gekkonidae; genus Gekko; species Gekko japonicus. The sequence goes on along the minus strand of NW_015221717.1, from coordinate 376 downwards.
GGCAATTCTTATGTTCTTAAGTTCTGAAATGAAGTTATGAGATAAGAGCCTAAGGCAACATAAATGCTGCACACCACAGAATTTATTTCAGCTCAGGAAACAGTTTTCAGCTGTATAGTAGCAGATATCAGGGAATCTATATTAACTGGGGGAGGGGGGACTTCCATGTACTTGATTAGTTGTGGTACTTGGATAGATTCCCTGACACTCATTGCCTAAAATATTAAAATGATTAAAAATCAGTGAAAATTTTTCATTAAATTGTTAGATTTTCTAGCAATTAACTAAAAACAGCCTAATCCCAGGCAATTGAGCTATTGCAAGATTACTTCTGACAAGAATTCAGCCACCAGTTTGGTTGCACTGATATCAGGCA
>NW_015221716.1:0-1025 GCF_001447785.1 Gekko japonicus | reverse complement strand
TCAAGGTTATAGATTACAGCAAATTCTTCAGGATGATGAAATCTAAGCAAACTGTGAAGAACTCCAGTGGGCTCCGAACTGTATTGAATGAATAACAGAATGGAAAATGAGGGGTAATGTAATCATGGCTCCCTGAATATATTGTCTACTGTGCAGCTGCAGTGAACAAGACAAATTCAGTGGTGGGGATTGTTAAGGGATTGAAAATGAAACTACCAAAATATAAATGTAGTTCTGTTAGGAACACGGTATACAGTTATTGCCAGAGCACCTTTCCTAAGAAGAAAGGCAGAATGAGGCTTTGTATCAAAAGATACAGCAGGGAGGAACATGATACAAGAAGGTGGGGCAATTTGTCAATTTCCCCATAGTAGTAAAAATCCTTCTGTGAATTCACCCCATTCACAGATCTGTAAGATCTAAACCTCTGCCTTCATGTTTTGTGGATTGGTTGTCAAAAGGTTCATGTGCAGCATTACTACATTTGCAGGTGATGTGCCAGTGGGTGGAAGACTTGAGGAAAGAGCTTTGCAAGTTCTGGCTTCGGTCATTTCCTGTATTCTTTAATCTGATGGAGGTCATTGTGGTTGGAGTTATAGGAGCAGCTTTAATCATAAAAGTCTTAAAAGTACTTTGCCCATGTGAGCCCAAGTAAGTGCTACTTATACTTCATCTTATAAAAGCAAGCTGGTATCTTAGCAAGTTTTTAGATTATTTTTCCCCTTTCCTCCCTCCCTTCTTATAATTGCATGTTTGGTTGAATTTCACACACATAATACAATGCTGGACTTTCAAAGTACTCTTATTTCACATGTGGCTGGCACCACTTTAAGTAGTGCTCCTTAGGAATTAAAACTTCCACATATGTATTGTACCAGCCTAGTAATGAGCAGTGTCCTCAAGTTATAGGTTTCTCCCTAGGGCAATGGTATGACCAATTAGCCACTGGAACCAATACACATTTCCTTGATTCTAGCATCTTGATCAACAACCTTGATCTTCTATGGGCTTATTTTTAGAATAAG
>NW_015221715.1:0-1025 GCF_001447785.1 Gekko japonicus | reverse complement strand
AGCCCCACTGGACCCCTGATTGGGAAAGCTGGAAAGGAAGGGACGAGGCAGCCAAGCCAGAGGCACAAAGGAATAGAGCACAGCAATGGGCCCTACTGAGTTGGGGGGTGACCAAAAGCCCAGGAAAATTCAACCATGTCTATGAGCACAGCGCCCATGCTGGTGCACTTGTTCCTCATGCAGCCATTGCTGAACTGCCAGGCCTCAGGCTGCCACACCCACTCCCTCACTGCAGTCCTCTTGCTGCAGCCACCCTACCTGTTCCTGCCCCTGGGATTGCTGCCTGCTGCCCACATTGCCAGGAGTAAACTTTGCCACCAAAGGTGCTAAGAAGGAGTAGAATCCCATGCTGGAGATCATCTGCATCACCAATAAGGCTGCTTGCTGAAATTGGGCCCCTGCAGAATATTGTCATCAGACCCTCTTTTTTCTTGCATTCTTCTCCTTGTGCTGGTCCTCTTCCCTGCCACAATTTTCCCTTGAGAGAAATGGGTCCAGCTGACAAGAGACCCAGGTGGCAGTTCCAATAAGTAATGGGGGATGGACCAGAATGAAGTCTTCAGCTCCATGTCTGCCTGGAGGTTCTGTCCCCCTACAGCCAGCCCAGGTACCTACGCTGGGCCAATCGCCAAGGCCCCTCACCATACTGGAGCCAAGGAGAAGAACAGGAAAGCCTCCCCTTTCACCTGCTCCTGGCCCCACTGCCTCAAAAATAGCTCTCGGTGATTCCAGGTCTGCAGCTTGTTGATTTCAGTGTCCTGGCCAGTTGACATGGGCAGATTCAGGTCTTCAGGGCCTAATCAGTTCAAGTTTTGAATACAAATTGGTAGCTGAAACAACTCTGGCTTTATATGAGCTCCGCACTGGGCCCCAGTTAGGACCCTTGCTGACGCAATTTGACTAAATGTAAGTTTCCAAACCATCTTCCAGGGCAGCCCCACATGGTGCACATTACAGCATCCTAGTCTGAATGTTACTGAGGCATGTGGGGCTAAGGAGAGGTGAAGAGTGGCTACAGCTGGCCA
>NW_015221714.1:0-1025 GCF_001447785.1 Gekko japonicus | reverse complement strand
CCACTTGCCTGCTTGGGTCTCAGACTTTCACTAAGCACAGTGTCTATTATCTCGGGGCTTTGGTGACAGCAAGAAGCCTCTCTAGGAATTTATAACCACTTGCAGCAAAGGTTTAATGAGTGATTATGGATTCCTAGATGGACCTTTTCCCTCCCTTTCTTCTCTCTTCATCCTCTCTCTTTTTGAAGGGGGCAGGCTGAAGTAATCTTTTCCCCCCCAAGGGGATGTGATGGCATTTGGCAGTGTTCAGGAATATTGATCACATCTCTCCTCTCAACTTCCAGTGACACATAACAGGGGAAGGTGTGTCCTTTGGCACTAGAGTTTGAAGCAAAGAACTGTCTTTTTGGATAAGGCCAGAGGTCGTCAGTTTAGTCTGAATCTCTTTTTCAGGGATGAATGGACACTCCCATTCCATTTCTTTTTATATTCATTTGTATCATTTGTGGATGATTTCATTTCTCTGCTTTTCACTGTTAGTTGTACACTGCAGATTGGTTTGCATTATATTATATATTCTTGCTGTACATTTAATATATATTTTATAATAACGTGTGTGTGTGAGAGAGCGCACAATGTAAACAGGTGGCTGTATGTGTGCCTATTCTGTTGTGGGTCCCACTTTTTGGAATGGGTTTTTGAAAAGGCCAGGGAGGTTTCTGCACTCGTGTCATTCCACCAACTGTATGAAACAGAATTGCTCAATAGGGCATTTCTTTAAAGGGAATAAGTCAGTACATAATGGAATGGAGGGAGCTTTTATAAAGGAAGCAGGACTGTAGTCTATTCCCCTTTTTATTGCATTATTTCACTGTTTGTTTCATATATTAGCTTGCTCTTACTACCTTGTTTCTCCTTCTGTAATTCTATTCTCTCTCTTTGCAGTTTATAATATATCACATTTGATACTTTTTTGCTTTGTCTCTAATTTTTTTTTGTTATCCTCACCCTATTGCATTGTGTTTTAGATGTCTCATGCTATTTGACTGCACTGCCTTACAGAGGTTCCCAAACTTATTTGGCCT
>NW_015221713.1:0-1025 GCF_001447785.1 Gekko japonicus | reverse complement strand
CAGCCCAAGTATGTGCAACTGTATCTGCTAACTATCATGCCTTGCCTTTCTCACACTCCTCTCATCTTTCTACCGTGTGTTACCCTTTCCCTCTCTTCCTACTCCCCCTCCCACTTATTTCTCCCCATGATTAAAATTTTTATTGTAAGCTGCTTGGGGGACAATGCAGCCAAATTAAATACCCATTTTGGGGTGCCCACAAACATAAAAAAGACAGCTTTAAAAGGGTTTAGCTTTTCAAAGGTTGAATGCTTAGCAGCGGACAGCCATTTTTGAAATCTTTTTATTCACAATGGCAAGCTCCCCTATATATTTTCCAGGTTTGTTTCAACCCCCAAGCGCTTGGCAGTGGCAGTTTGTTTGGATGAATTACTTTTTAATTTCTGCCTTTCCTGCTTTTAAGACATGCCTTTAAATTACAGTTTAACATCCTGTGCTGTAGGTGCTATCTTGAGTAATTTATGAAGGCCCGCAGTATTTTCTGAAGGCATGACTTAGCCACCAAGCCACAGTTCAGGATGGGTGACCCCTAGCTAAATCCTTTGCATACAGATAGAATTTGCTCAGCTTCCCAGAACAACAGACAATGAGGTGAAGAAAAGGAATTCAAAGCACTAGAAGAATAAAATATGGAGAATTTCAACCACAACTCAGTGATATAGGATCTCAATGTGAGGGACTAAAAAGTGGCAGATGTTGCTCTTCACCAATTTAATGCTCATAATCCCTGGTCTCATGGCTTTCTCAATTCTATGCAGGTATGAGAGAGCTCCTGTTTATTAATTGCATGAGAGTAATGAAACCTTGGCTACTGTGATAGGTGCCATTAAGATGTATCTTTTAGGGTTGCTTTTTAAAGCCCTGTCTTTATTTCTTAGTAATCCCAGCTGGTATGTGCTGCTGAAACCTCTGGAATCTGTCCTGGTAAAACCATGGGAAATATTTGTGTAATTTAGTGGGTTCAGCATTTTCCAGTGTTTTTCATGCTCCTTAAGAATTCTTCAGAACTTATTTATTTATTTATT
>NW_015221712.1:0-1026 GCF_001447785.1 Gekko japonicus | reverse complement strand
TTTTTTTGAAATATTACTTGATTATATTACCTGGGAAGAACTTTCAGTACCTCTGATGAAGTGAAGCACCTGTAAGTAGAAGTGTAAAGATAATGATATAAAACAGATAGTGGCTTGGATCCTGTGGATTGTTTTAGTTGATGGAAGAGATTTCTGTCAATACTGCAGATTTCCCTTGCCTCTCTCTTCCCACTGCAGAACGAAATACCTCAGGGGACAGGGAACCCCCAGAAACAGCATGAAGAAGGAATGGACAAAAATGACTCTCCCTCTCATATGGAAAATATCTATGAGATTCAACACATTGAAATTAACATATTTCCCCCGAATGATCCAGTCATGAGAATCCACCACTTGTTTTGTTTTCCTAGCAGCATGCAAGGTAACCAAACATGATGAAGGCATCTTACCTTCCATCTGTGGAATGGTTCACACAAGCATGTTAACCACTTGATACCATTTCCTTTCCCCGTGTCTTTCCTTCATTTACATGACACAGTCTCTAAAGGAGGGGCTCCCAATCTTCTTCAGCCTGTGGCCTCTGTTGAGAGCTGGAGAAAAGGCACCGGAAGCCATCACAAAATGGCTGCCTTGGGACAGGGCCCATCACAAATTATTGGGCGGTTCTAAGCCAAGCGTCCTTCTACAACAGACGCAGATGCTTTGGAATGGGCAGGTGTAAAAGCATTGCTTTGGGGTCTGAGGAAGCCAAGGAAATCCTGAATCGGTGCCCTTTGGGCAGACGATGTTGTTTGGTGTCATTTTCCAAATAGGGGGTGGCGGTATTCCCTGTACAAACACAGAGACAGGTTTCCAAGGCCGGAGATATAAGCAAAGCTGTGTCCATAAACAAGGTGATGGTCACAGTTGTGACACATATCCCATGGGGGATTAGGTTAGTGCTTCCCTAATCAATACGTTTATATAGAGCAACCCAAAACTCCCTAATTTTATTTTGTTCCAGTTAAGCCCCATGAATTTTAGCACAAGGTTCAAGGATAGGGTTGCCAAATGGATTTTGGCCGG
>NW_015221711.1:0-1026 GCF_001447785.1 Gekko japonicus | reverse complement strand
TTGGCTTCTCTTAATGTTCTTATCGAATTCCCCACATCCAACCCCACAGACCGAGAGAGAGAAAGCTGAACACCAAAATACTATCAGGGTCTGCCCTGAGTTCACCCAAGTAAACAGGGGCCCTTTTCCAAGACTCAATGGACAATACATCCCTTTCTCCCTGCTGGCTACCTGGGACAGAGACAAAGAAGCGAACGGCATCACGGTGTCCATGATAGCTGATCTGGGCTTGCTCCATGGCACAGTAAGGGATAAGAGCTGGCAGGGGAGAGTCCGGGCTTCCCGCAGCTTCTGCAGAGAAAGCAGAATTAAAAGTCTGTGGAAATGGCCACCACTGGACAGTGCTGTGCTGGTCATCCTCTCAAAGCCCCAGGGGGTGACCCATCCTCTTATCTCACACGCACATGCTTACCAGAGATGAAGGGCAGAGAGATGATGGTGCCTCCAGATGTGCCGACCCACAGCCGTTTCCCAAAAGTACCAAGTGCTGTGATGTTCAGGGCTAGACTAAGGCTGTTGGGCCCTAAAATGGAAGGAGAGTGAAAGGGCCAAGAATGAGCTTCAGGCTTGGCCATTCAAAACCAAAGCCAACATCAGATATTATCACCTTCAAGTTATCTCTGTCCAGGAGACAGCACCCTCAATAGCACGACTGGGAGCACTAAAATCTCCTCGAAGAGTTACCTTGGGCTCTGAGCAGCTCAGTGTCTTGCCCTTAGAGAAGGGCAGCCGGTCCTGGATATTGACCAGGAGTGGGGCCATTGCTCAGTGGTGGTGGTCCCAAATTTAATCATCCCCGGCACTTTCAGTTAAAGGATCTCAGATCACAGACAGTGGGAAAGATTTTCTGCCAGAGACTCTGGTGAGTCACTGCTAGACAGAGGAGACAGTGCTTAACTCAGTGTACACACACCCCCAGTTCATTTTCGATCTTTCTACAGTAAAGTGGAGAAAGAGTGATTCATGGCTGAGCGGGGACTTTGAAACCAGGTCTCCCTATTCCAAGACCAATTCCCTCTGGCCAGT
>NW_015221710.1:0-1026 GCF_001447785.1 Gekko japonicus | reverse complement strand
CAGCTTAGAGGGAACACTGCTGACAAGTTCTTAAAAGACAAACAAAAGTAGTATGGAAATATGTGGGGTGACAATATTTAAAATGAAAATCAATAAAAATTCTTTAATACTGCAATATTTATGTGTTATCTTTCCCCCCTTAAATTCATCTATATATAATTAACTCTTCATTAAAAATCTATGTGCCCCCTCTCTCTGTCACTTTCATTTATATCAGGATTTGTTTCCAAAAGAGGAATGTTAAACATTTTCCAGCAAAGACTACAGCAGCTTATAAACCTACTCAGGTCCTCAGTATTTGCTTCCTGGAATGGTAGGGAGGGAGTTCTAGTAGCAAGTTGGCACAGAAGCTGCTACGCCCCATCTTAAGCACTCACTAGCTAGTAAAGCAAGTTTCAGAATAGGGCTAATAGTATAATGCCCTATCAAAGATGGGGGGGGGGAATCCTTCATTATCTATAGAGTGGTACTGAAAAGCCCAATTCGTAACATGTCCTACTAATACAAATCTAATATTCTGCTGGGTTATAAAAAGGTTCTGTGGCTAGAATTTTGGCGGGGGGGATGAGAGAGAAAGGGTGCTTGGAAGCTTTAGTTTACGATGTTCATGCACATATTGTAAAGAAGTGCTGTTCTGCTATCCTTCACATGCTGTAGGAGGGCAATGAATATGCTCTTTTGTATTCAACAGAAAACATTGAATCAAACAAGAAAATCTTTGTACTAAAAAACCTTTGAGCCTAAGCTATGCTGGAAACACTGAAATGAATGAGTAAAATGAATACAGTAACTGGGTTGTATTCTGGTTAAAAACTAAGGATTTCATTCTGCTCACTTATGTTCTCTACTATTCTTATATATTACAAGTAAATACAACTTCCATTCTCCAAACACTGATATATCCCTGGATGGTACACTAAATGTCATCCAAGGCTGGCCTAATGGTGTCAAGGGGAGAATGTGAAAGTTGTATAGTGCATTGTAGTAGTTTGACTAGGAATTGGGAGATCCAGGTTCAAACTATCA
>NW_015221709.1:0-1026 GCF_001447785.1 Gekko japonicus | reverse complement strand
CTTTCAAGTATGAACTGGCACCTTTCCAATTTTCAATACATCCTATAGTTAGCACTGACACACTCACTCCCTTCATCAGGAACAGGGAAATGGGAGTCCTTTTGGACTCAGATATTTCAAAGAAAATGACTTACGGGCATACTTAAAATCTTGCCTGTGAATTGTAAAGAAACAAGAAAAGAATTCATGACCACAACCCAAAGGCCAACAAAAAAATTCATTTTTTCCCTCCTTGACATTGATGTCACTGTTCCTTTTTTGTGATGAGGTTAACCCTCCCCCCCTTAAAAACTTTTAATATACCCTAGTTGTGTGTTGGCTGATTTTTAATGTGCTCAATGGGGAGCAGGATACTGAGAACTAGATATTGATCATTTCCTTGAGATCTCCCCACCATCCCAAAAAGCCCACTTCAGCTCTTGGGTGATATTGTTCAACATGTTCTATGAAGGGGACGTGTCAGTTCTTTGCTCTGACACATGTCTGTCTGTACGTTCTTATGGAGAACAATGCCATTGCCTCTTTGGCATCAGCAATATTTACCTGGCACCGGATGAGGATTAACCTTTCCTGAGTGGCTAAAGTGATGATACTCTTGGTCATGGTGGCATTGTACTTTACTGGCCAGGCCAGAAATTCAAGGACAGATTCATCATATAAATGCAGCAGCTATGGGTACACTGTCTTCACACAGTTGATTTCATTTTTTTTCTGAAGGGTACCAAAGAGAAGCCAAAATGAAGCTCCATGCTGTGGTTGCCATTCTTCTCGTCTTTCTAGTTTGCCCAAAAGGGAGTGAATCGGTAAGGCTGCCTCATATTCTGTATGGTGCCCTGTGCTGTGCTTTATTAATATTTACTTCTCAGATATTCAGCTTTTAAAAACACAAAACTCTACTTCTGCAAGAGACATAAGCAAATAGTTTCAGAACACTCATTGTTTTTGCTCTATTCTCTGTGCATCCTATAACTAGAGAGCCCTTAAAAAAGCCATTTTAGTTTAAATTTAGTTTAGTTTTGTTCTGTA
>NW_015221708.1:0-1026 GCF_001447785.1 Gekko japonicus | reverse complement strand
CAGTTCTCCTACTCTCTGTGTGCATGTAATTGCCACCAAAAATGCAGTCTTAAAAGAGAGTAAAGAGAAATCACACGTAGCTAAGGGTTTGAAAGGTTTATGAATGAGCCGAGAATTATCTAGAGATAAGCTCCATTGATGAACAGGTGGCATGACTGGGGGATGCAAATTGTACAAACCTTTGAGAAACCTCTTTGATAACAGATTATAAAGCACAGGTACAGAATCTATCCCCAAGTGGAAGATGGATATAGCAGCCAAGTGTACCTTAATTGAGGGTGTAGACAGGCCTAAATCCTTTAAAGAAAGTAAATACTCAAATATTTCTGCCACTGAGCAACTGTCAGGCTTAAGACATCTGTCTGAAGCCCATGACACAAAACGATGCTATTTGGCATCATGCAACTTCCTTGTAGATTGTTTGTGTGATATTAAGAATTCAGCAATTCTTTCAGACCACTGATCTACAGAACTAACCATGTGGTGAGGTGCAGAGCATCTTATGTTGTGATGTGGGATCGGACCTATGGACAGCAGATCCTCTGTCCCTGGAAGGGTTCTGTGCCTCTCCCTGGCTAACTTCCACAAGGCTGGGAACCAGGTTCTTCTGAGACAGAAGGGGGCTAGTAAGATGCATTCAATTTTATAACTTTGTGCAGTAGAGGGGAAAGGGGAAAGGCTGTCGGACCACTGTAATCGGAAAGCATTCTCTAGGGCCTAGCTGTCCCTGGCCACCCTTGAGCCATACACTGGGCATTTTGTATTCTCTGCCAAAGCCAACAGGTCTACATTGGGGTGGCCCCATAACTTGAAGACTGGATCTAAGTACCCAGTGTTTATGGAGGGACCATTCATGTAGGGATCCTGAATCTCTGCTTAGTCTGCTATTTTGTCGTCCACTATTTCCATTGTCCTGGCCTGCTATGTGCATGGCTGTCAACTTGATGTTGGTTTTCTAAGGTGGGGGTGATTTTCTAAGGTGATTTTGCTCATTTGCAGATTAGTACCTGCAGAAAGCCCTGTTTT
>NW_015221707.1:0-1026 GCF_001447785.1 Gekko japonicus | reverse complement strand
CACAATGTAATGAGTCCCCATTGTGCCCCACATAGAGAACACCCTTGCAGAGGTCTTCAGGAAACCAGGGTAGACCACTTGAAGCAGCTCTACTTCCCTCACTCACCTGGGCAAATTCATGGGATATAACCTGTCCTTTAACAGCTTGAAGGCACCTGCCAGGAAGTGTTAGGAGAATAGCATCCACCTATACTCTTACATTTAGGTATTAAGGAAGGCTCAAGGCGTGAAGTAGTTCCTTGCCAAGTTTATTCTTACAACAGCACCATAAGACTAACCAGCTGAGTTAAGATCACCCGGTAAGCCCAAGGCTGACTGCAGAGACCACTGGATCGTCCCGGCTCTCCCACGATGCATTTTGCATATATTCTAATCTACATCATACCACTGACAAACTGAAGGAGACAGAGCTGGAGGACTAATCGCAGGCAATGAAGGTTTCACAAGGTTTACAAGTAAGTCAAGAACTCCTACCCCGTTCTGCCTGCACAGAAGAACAATGAAGTCCCAGAGCAGCTGCGCAGACTCCCTGTCAATCAGAGTTTCATTCTGACTGCATCGCATAGCTTTGTTCTGGGCAAAATTAATAACATCTACTTTGTGCGTGTCATCTCTGAAAGGGAATGAGAAGGAAGCAGTAAGACCAAGAAGTAGAATACCATGGTCAACAAGGACACCTCCCTCCCACACACACGCCCATCCCATGAAAGGAAAGCAGAGGCAGCTACAGAGGCAGCTCAGCCAAAGGCACTGGCACCCTTGCCCTTTAAGGGGCCATCGCTTGCTTTGTGCTGGCTGCACTCTCATAAATAACGTGGCAGGAGGCCGTGGCCTGATCTGGCGATGAAGAAGGCAATCCTATTGGCTGCTCTCCCATCTCCCACTTCAGTCTGTCTTTCCCAACAGTCGCCCTATTACAGATGGTACTGGAATGGTGTGACAGCAATTTTGGTTAATAAAACCAGAACTGCAAAACAGTCAACACAGAATAGACACACAGGGTTAATGGCTAAGTCCACCTCACCA
>NW_015221706.1:0-1026 GCF_001447785.1 Gekko japonicus | reverse complement strand
AGAGAGAGAGAGAATGCAAGAGCTTGGCTTGTTCAAATGTTAGATTCAATGATGAATCAGGCTGCTACTGGCTACAAGAGTTTTTAAAAATGCCAGTTTGACATTTTGTCTCCAGTTTTTAAAAGGCCAAGACTCTTTGGGTGCACTGACTCATCTACTCTGAGTTTTCTGTGCGTGCCACACACAGTGAAGGGCCTTTTCCCCTGACCAGGTATTTTCTAAAAATGCTAGTATGTTGCCTGGCTGTTTCTGAAAGTTGGCTTCTTGTGGGCCCAATTTAAATATGAGACTGGAAAGGCAAAGAGCTTTCATGGGCTCAGGGTCTCATTTAAACTGGGCTACTACCCATGTTTAGTAGTGTTTAGTTTGTGTTCCAGAGATCCATAGCCCTTACTGATGTTGTACTGGCACGTAAATGAACCTCAGCTTACAGCCCAGTTTAACAGGTGATATGTGAGTTCCAAGCCCCATGGGTGAGTTCTGTTCCCTTAGGTGCATCATGTTTAAATCAAGCCTTCGAGACCATAATGTGACAGCCGAGCAACTGTTTTCTAAGGCAAAATCCCTATGCGCCCTTACTTAGGAATAAGTTCCATTGATCTTGATGAGCTTACTTCAGAGTAAGCGTGCATAGTCTTGGCTATGGATAACAGAGCACTTCAATGCTGGCTGTTCTTGGGGTGTCTGGTGCAGCTGTCCCCATTGGGTCTGTACTACAGAGTGGCTTTCTGCTGGAGTTGTACACAATCCACCTGGAATCATGGCGTAATGCCCTGCACAGTTTGCCTTTCACTCTGCAAAATATCAGTTTGCAGTTCTCCTGTGTCATACTGTTCCTGCTTTTTGCAGTTTTAACTGCCTTGGATTCCTTCCTCCTATGTCTTGCAGCGTCACAATTGTCGTGATGGGAAATGCAAAGTGTCCTTAGTCATGCACCTTCTCTTTTCATTCAGATTCTCTCATTGCTGGAGATGCTCTGCACTTCACTAGAAATGTTGCACACATAAAGCTGCCTTATACTGAATC
>NW_015221705.1:0-1026 GCF_001447785.1 Gekko japonicus | reverse complement strand
AGTCTCACGCGCCACCAACTGAACTAACCGGACCCTGCTTGGAAAAAATCTTCAAAATGCTTATATAGAAAGATCACAATGGGTCAATGTCGACATTTCCAAGAATTATCTTCTTTTGTTTTGGGTTTTAGTGGTAGCATCAGCTGCGTGCTGAAAAGTATACACGGGTATACAAAGGCACTAAGGGTCAACTTCTAATATTCACAAAAAAAAAAACCAAAAAACACCCACAGCTTCTTGTGAGTTACAAAACGAAGGTAATTCTGAGCGACTGATTTACATGCAGGGCGTGGGTTAAATTCCCTAAATCCCTTTTACAGTTTGGGCGCCTAAATCCAGGACCGAAACGAGGTTTATGCCCTCTCTGAGGCTCGAACTCAGGATTTTCAGATTATGAGATTGACGCGCTACCTGCTGCGCTTAAGAAAGCACAAGATGCGATCTTTTTCTTTTCATTACAAAGATAAGAAATAGTGATGGGGGGGAGGGGGATATGCTAATACTATAATCAATGAACAATAAGCACTTGTAAGCAAGGATCTTTGCCAGAACCTGAAAGTTTGTCTCAATGGGAAAATGTTGGGGGGTTTTCTCGTCCACTTTAGCCTGGTCCCTCCGCCGTACTTAATCGATCTCAGATATTTAAAACGCCCTGGCCGATCTACTTCTAATGCGACCCGCTATTTCTTCTGGATTAGCTTCAAGATCTTTGCACGCCACGGGCGTTCGCCGGCCTTTCCGCCTGAGAGCGGGGTCTATGCAAGCTCATTCAGTAGATGGAAACGAAGGGAACAGTCACGGAAGCTGGAAACCGCCCTGCCCCTGAAAGCTGTGCTTGAAACCGCCCTTCTGAGAAGGCGGGTGGGAATGCAGGTCGCTAGCCGTGTCCGTCCCTCGACAAATCCAAGCACAACACTCAGGTGATACCTTCGTGGAGAGACCAACCCAAATAACAGAATGCGGTGAGAGGTCTTTCGAGTTTCCCGGGACTCATAAGAACAGAAGAGGAGCCATACTGGATCTGCC
>NW_015221704.1:0-1026 GCF_001447785.1 Gekko japonicus | reverse complement strand
TCCAGATGAGAGTCTGCCACTCGTAACCACTACACCAGGCTGGCTCTCTCAGGTCATAAAGATATGTAGTGGCAAGAAAGATAAAAAATCTGTGAAGCTAGAAGCACAAGTAATAATGTCTCATAATTCCAAAAGAACTATGTATAAATGTGACACGGTACAAGTAAGAGTGTGATGATGTGCGCGCATACGCACACACAAACACACACACATAAACATTTCCTGTGATATAACTGGGACCTACCCAGTATGCATACTTCCAGTTGCTGAATTATATTTGATTGTGCTTTGTGTATTTGGTATGTTCAAACATGTATGCTGTGCTGGTAGTCTTATAGATACCTCATAAATTATTTTATACTAACATTTCTCATTAGTATTGCATTATTAATAACAATCAATGGATCTCTTTCTTGAGGCAACCAAAATGGCTCCTTTGCTCTTTGGCCAATAACGCAAGTGAATTATGTCTTCTTAAACTGGGAAGAACATGAGACATTTATTTGAAAGGATAGAAAAGGAACATATAGAACACTTGAAATGGTAGCTGTGATGGATTTAATCTCTCTCGATTTTAGTGTTCAAAGACAATAAAGCAAATTTTAGGCTGCCCAAGCCATTTTTAATCTATGTTGGAGACAACTTTTTGTTACTTAATCATAAAGAAAGAAATCAGGTTGTTCTAGATTTGAGTCTGACCAATAGATGATGACTTTTTGTTGCTTTTGTCATCATCCAAGTTTTAAACTCTAATATAATAATAAAAAATATAGGAATAATTTAGTATGGCCTGAGTTGAGACCATTGGTTAAACGAGTCGACCATTAAAAGAAAGGTTTTAAACCCTGAAACTTTTGATTGTGGGAATAGTTATTGTTAAGTATCATGAAGAGGAGACCACACAGAAAGTACAAAATAAACTAACCACAAGGTACATCAGGAGCAGACTTTAAACTGAACTGACTGCTGGTAAGATCCAAACTAACCTGGAAGTGCAAAGTAAAACTGCTGTTAAGAGGCTGAATT
>NW_015221703.1:0-1026 GCF_001447785.1 Gekko japonicus | reverse complement strand
GTCCCCATCTGGAGGTTGGCAACCCTAACACTGTAGGATGTGTCCAACATCTTCCTTGTGCATTGCGGAGCAATGTTTGCACTTAGTGGATGATTATGGCAGCTCCAGTTGGGTGAGCGGAAAGCAATGATGTGGAATGTTCCCTCGATCGGGGAACAAAGCCGTTGGAATTAGACTGTCGGGCCCAATGACTTCCTGGGAATTCACCATGACTGCACTTCTCTTCAAAGAACCCCCAGTTTACTCAAGGGGAGATCAGAAGACCTTTGCAAGTGACCATTTGAGGGCTGATGAGATTGCATTTTGTCAACAGGCTCCAAAATACATCCAGATCCCGCAGATGGGGAGCAGAGGGGGTGGGAATCGTCTTTCTCCAGAGAGAAAGTCATGCTATTGTCTTGGAAACAATGCCACGCACACAGACACACACACACCCCTTTGTTATATCAGCCAAATAGAACAAAACTCTCGATGCAATCAAAATGCAAAAATAAAACTAAGCCAAAAGTTCACAAAACAGCAGGACATTGCAGCGAGCCTCCCTTTTCTGCTGTTGGGGACATTTGTTTGCCGGTATCGCTGAATGTGCATTCTGGAGCCAGTGAAGTACAGCAGCCACTGCAATGCTGCCAAAGAGATCAGAAATAATCCTGAAACTGGAAAGGTGCCTTTTAAAAGTTTAGATTCCGAGGTCTCCAGAAAGTAACCTGCTTTGTTGAGGGGTCCCATTGCACATGGCAGGCTGGATCCAAGTGACTGAGCAATCGCAAGAGTGGCTCAAAGCGGCAAAAAGAAATATGGTGGTTCTCTGAGCGCTCCATGACCCACTTGATAATCCCAACCCATGTGCAAAGATCACTGTGTTAGTAGGACAGTGAGTGGTAGTTGGTGCTCACTTGCCCTGTGAGTGGGCAGTGACGGCTGTTGGTATACCTGTACCTGGCAAATGGGAAGAAATGGCTGCTGATGCACACCTGCTCAGCAAGCAGGCAGTGATGGCTACTAGTGCTCACCTGCCCAGCAAGC
>NW_015221702.1:0-1026 GCF_001447785.1 Gekko japonicus | reverse complement strand
TGTGGACAGTCCTGAGGAGAACCGTGGATTCCAAGAAGAATTATCAGCGGGGTTGCCTTTGGAAGCCCTGGAGGAGTTGCAGCTTTTGGGACTGAGTCCTCTGTGGAACAGGGAGACAAACACTGCCTCATTTCAGTTCTGGTTTGAGTCCAGCTGTGTTGAAACTGTTCTGGGTCAAGGCAATAAAGGCTCAGTACCTGGTTCTGCATCTATATCACCTGGAACTTCCTTGGTTCTGGTTCATGTGGGAAAGCTCAGTGCTGGTTTGCAAATCCAGAGGGGGATGAGGAGCAAGTTAAGGTGTTGATGACTTAAAGTAAGTGCTGACTTTCACCCTTAAGAGCAACCCTTCCTTGTTAGATTTGATTTTAAATCTGTGCTATTTAATTAAAGTGGATTTATACTCAGGGCCAACACGGTAAACATGAAGGAGTCAGTATGGTGGCACCTGCTGAAACCCAAAGCCCAGCGGAGGGTCCAACCCAACTGATTATGCTGGATCCATCTCCCCTTTCCCAATGGAAAAATTGCTTGGAGGCAACTGAGCAAACAGGAAACAAGAGAATCATATTCTTTGGCCTCAACCGGGCACCCCTTGAATCAGCCCAATATTCCAGGGTCTCTCCTCCTTGCCCTTTTTAGACTATCCGTCACCACTGCTGCTAAGAGGAGTTTGAGAAAGTTGCTCTGTGCTCCTTCCAGCGTAGCCCAAGTTTAGGAGGCTCAGGAAAGAGGAGCATGGAAGACACAGGGGGGGATCGAGGTTCCTAGCAACAGGAACTCAGAGACAGACCACTTTGTGGACTTTTCCAAATGGCTGGCCATTATGGGAACCAGGATGCTAGACTCAAGTGAACTTAGGTTTACTCCACCAGGGGGCTCTTAAGAAAGTGGAGGGTCCAATTCACTGTTGTTCCTTCACTGTTTATAGACCTTTCTGTGTCTGATCTTTTTCAAACCATCTTAAGCCAGTGGCTGTTATCACACCTTGCAGCAGGTAATTCCACAGGTTAGTGATGTGTCAGG
>NW_015221701.1:0-1026 GCF_001447785.1 Gekko japonicus | reverse complement strand
TGGCGTGTCAGCGGCCAAGAATCAGAACTGTTACTGTCCCGAAATAATTGAAACGCTGCATTGCATTCTGGCGTGGGTTGGCAATTTGGTGGCTTTGGGCAGTGAGCGCTCTTGTGCCCGTTCTTGACTGGGCCTGCTGGATAGCCGGGGATCCACTTTTTGGTTTATTTAAACACTTGTGCTCTTAAGGTCACCCAACAGGATACTAAATTAGCAGGCTTTTAAAACACAACAGTGCACCCGTAGACGGGAGAGCGAGGTGGCAACACGACCGATGGGCCTATTGAAATGACTGGCCCATAAAAGCAAACTCCTGGTGGCCCTTGCGGTGGAGGCCGGGCGTTCTGAGGACCGGGAGGGCAGGCTCTTCAGTGGAATGGGAATGCCGTGCGGGGAAGTGACGTTGCCAAGGGTCTGGATGTGTTAGAAGGGTCGTTTGGGTTTTGCTTTTGGTTGCTTAATAAGCCACTTCCAAATCCCTCCCCCGCGCCCCCTTTAAAGCTGCCCAAAGCGGCCCGGCCTGGGGCGGAGGCTGGCTAGAGCAGACAGAACCGTGAACAACTTGCAAGACAAATCTGTTTACTAAATTGTTGTAAAATAATGTCCTGTAGTATATATGTACATCTGGCAATTTTATATCGTTTTCATACACGATTCTCGTCCGAAGTTGTGGTGGGTTTTAATCGAACGTGGTGCAGGGGCCGGGAATCTGGTCGCTCGGCCCGTCCAGTTCAAAACCAGAGTTGCTCAGAAGGAAAGGTGAGGCGGGTGACCTTTGTACAGGGCCCTTGCTTAAATGCAGGCTTATTTAAAACTGTACAGTTTCAGAGATTTACCTATACAAATAGTGTACATAATTTAAAACAGATTAATTTAAGATGTTTATATTATTGACTAGAGTCCTGTTTTTAACGTGGTTTTTCTTTTTGAAATAAAAGCTTTGGTTTCTTACTCCGGCCTCGGCTGTCTTTCGATGCCTGTTGGACCAGGGGTGGAGTGTACCGGAGGGCCTGTGGTGTTTCGTGG
>NW_015221700.1:0-1026 GCF_001447785.1 Gekko japonicus | reverse complement strand
CCCTTAGCCAGATCCTTGTGGCATGCTTGCTTTCATCTAAATAACAAACTCTTATAATTGCCTCACCCTTACTTTGTCAGTCAAATGCCCTTTCATTTCCTTATTCCGTCAGTGAGAACTTCTGTGTGTGAGACTGAGCTGAAATTTCCCCTTAAATGGAGATGCTTTCTGCTTTAACCCCCTAACCCTCTCCATGCCTTCCATTCTTTTAAAGCACACAAATGCCACCATTCCATCCTCCACATAAGCTAACACAAGCTTGGCCTCTCGTTGTGCTTATGAATTGACTGCTACACAATTAACCAACACTGCTATTGACAGGCATTTTAAGATTTAATTGACCATTAACTATTTCTGATGTTATACAACATTACCTCCAAGCGTGAGAATGAAAGAAACAACCCTTAAGGAACCTTTAGTAGTTCAACAACACTGGACCTGTGATGGCAAAGTTTGATTCCCTTTGGAGTGCGGGAAAAAAAACTACTTAAAATTCAGACACTTCCTTTGTGTTTGTGTCATATGCTGTTTTGGCCGCAGTAGCTCTCCTTCCCCCACTGAGTATCAAACTAAATGAAAAAGGAGCTTGTGTGCAATTTGGCTGTGTCACTGGTATTCTGCCCCTGTGCCAAGTTTGGGTTTTCTAAAGTTGTAGCAAAGCTTGCTGGTGAAGCCTCATAGGCAGAGATGCTCAGCCTCAAGTACTACAGAGAGCTGCAGTGTCACCTTCTCTTTTAATGTGAAGCATAAACAAGCAGCTGACTTGATAATCTAAGAGATTGAATTTTTTGATAATCTAAGAGATCATAGCAAAATCTTGTGCTTTCAAAAAAAAAGGGGGGGGAACTGAACCAAAGAATGTTTTCTGGAAATATTCCAGTTCAGAAGGTGCCCCTCCCTTTTTGGTGACTGATGAGAGGATATCTGTGAGAGGCAAAAGCACATGCTTGCCTTTTCAGGAAGCACTGCCCTGAATACTCTCTGTTTGCCCTCACTAATGTCAATAGTCACTTGTCATGGGTGATG
>NW_015221699.1:0-1026 GCF_001447785.1 Gekko japonicus | reverse complement strand
AGGCCAGCATGGCCTCAAAGAATGCAGAGAGGCTTTATACTTTGTAATGTGTTACTGTCTTTTGTACCATGAACTGTCAAACAAATATTAGTCCTTGAACAGACTAATGCAGCAATGCATAGTAATTGCTTTCAGAATGGAATTTATATGCAATGTTCATATGCCTTCCCTTTACAAGTAACCAAAACTCTGTATCAAGGGAATCTAAATTCTGCACACAGAACAAACTATCAAACCCTTAACACTCTGATCGTTATAAATTATCCATATTTGAATTTGTCCTGCTTTTGTGAATCATGTAGAATGGGAAGGATTATGCAGGAACTACAATCCCATCTCTTAACCACTATAATCTTGTTTTGCCCTCCTTGGTATTTCACCAGTCATTACTGGTACACTTTCTAGCAGACCTGGGCAGTATTAGAAGCTAGACTCTTGTTAGTTTCTTTTTTTTAAAAAGCACCCTGCATTGTTACCCAGTGTCTGATATCACTAGAGAAGAACTGCAGAATGGACACACCCTCGCTTACCATAGAAACCCTTCCTCTTTTCTGTTAATCTTTACAGTATTATTAAATACTTTCCAGTTCTGTTGATCTTTGCAGTACATATGAAATCTCACTGTACGTCATTTCTGCTTTCAGGTTTTAAGGTTCTGTATTCTGTATCTTTGCAACAGCTTCTAACTTTTAAACCTCATCATTGTGCCAGTGACTTCACTAATTCTAGTTCAAATGATACTAATTGTAAGAGAGGCTCTGAATGAAGGGAGATGTGTTTAAGCAGTTGGTTTACAGAGCTCAGGTGGCCCACTGTTGAGATGGATGGTCAAATCATGCTTCTCATGTTTTTTGTACTAACATTTCTACTGGTTTTGGCATGTGCAATGGTGTACTAAGGGCACCGGGAGGGTGAGGTTTGCCCTTGGCATAGCTTGAGGATGGCCTTTGAAGGGGGCCCTGGAAGCCAGCATCATACTGTGTCCAGCCAAATGCCATTCCTTTTATTTTTAAAATGCAGTTCTGG
>NW_015221698.1:0-1026 GCF_001447785.1 Gekko japonicus | reverse complement strand
AAGGAATTTCAGCGTGCACCTTTGCTTGTCGACTACCCCGTGACATAAGGTATCCTGGCATAAAGACTGACCATCTAGATCTAAACGGGATATTTTCAGCTTAGGGAAATACTGAAGGAAAAAACACCCCTGCCCAAACCACCCAGAGTTTGCAGTCAGAAGATTTAAGACAGCCAATAATTTCTGCAGATAACAAGTTGGCTGTAATCTAATGCAGATTTAGGCGGCGCAACAGTCGTTTGGATGGTGGCTGTTGGCCCCCAGTATCCATTGCTACGAGATGTCATGATGGCTTACCAGGCTATGAGAAAGATTACATGAATTCATAGAAGATGGGCTTCGACTACTTGAATCAGTCATGGCAACCAGACACAGAACTGGCACCCAAGGGACAGAGGTTGGGGGTTACTAACTAGGAACATCTGCTGCCACCATGGCCTGCTCGTTAACTTGTCGGATGCCACGGGACTCAAAACCCAGAGAGCAGGTAAGGCACCCATCCCTTGCTTTCTGCATTGGCAGGATAAAGATGCCGCAGACAAGGATATTCCCGTCTCCAGGAGATCCAGGAATGCTGATTCCCCCTCCTCGGGGCAGCATCAAAACTGTCTTCCTGTTGTCCGGGCAATTTGCCAAGGGAAAACTATTTCTGCTTCCCCTCTGCCCTTCTGTTCTGTTCCCCTGCCAACTTCCTCGCCGCTTGTCTCCTCTTCAGTTCCCTAACCTGCCTCTCGCCTCCCCCCCATCCTTTCCGGCCGTGTGCTTCAACCTCTATCTTCTGCTTCCTATCTGGGCTGCACATGCCTTCCTGGCTTGCAGCCTCGCAGTGTCCTACAGTCCGTCAGGCCATGGGAGTTGGATCCCGCCAACGCCCGAGGCAGCAAAATACTGTCAGGACTGAAGCAGCACAACAAAGTCTTATGTCATTCCAAATCCAGGCACTGATGTAGCACAACAAATGTCATTCCAAATCCAGGCAACAGTTATTGGGAATAGTTAGATTCAAGTCCAATGGCACCTTAGAGA
>NW_015221697.1:0-1026 GCF_001447785.1 Gekko japonicus | reverse complement strand
CCCTCCCCCCCCCCATGCGTAGTATCCAGAGTTGCAATGCAAGCCGATTTCTGCCGCTACCCCAATTCCGCGCAGTAATCACATTGGAAATTTTTGATTAGAAAACAAAATCTAAATGAGAGTTATGAATATTCATTAGGTGTGGAGATTAATATGCATAATTATGCAAATTAGACAGCAATTAAACACCGATTCTCCGGGGAAATGATTAACACAAAAGGCCCCCGAAATAGAAGGCTGGAATTTGAAAGAAGTTTCTGGTTAAATGAACGGTAAGGGGGAGCGGAGGAGAGAGAGCCGAGGACGGTGCGCTTCCCATAATAATCAGCTCTCTCGGAAAGAACGCGTGCGGGCATGGGGCACGAGAGGCGAGCGATGCGCCGCTGCCTCCCATTTTGTGTTTGCCGGTTGGTAAGGTCAGTTGGAACACATAGCTGCAGTCCAGCCTCTGGGCGCTGGGGGAACATGAGGGCCTGCCTCCACTTTCCCTCTCTCCTTTCGGACGATAGCACCGCGAGATAATGTTGAACCCAGGACATAGTTCGCAAGCAGCAACACCCCCCCCGGGGGGGGCTGGCTTGTTCCTGTTGTAAAATCAGGCCGACGTTACATTGGGTTCGTCCATGTTTACATCCAGGTGAGCCGGCTGTGTTGCGGCTCCCCTACCCCTACGCTTCTCTTTGGGAATAGCGTTCCTCTTCAGGATCACCCCTGTTCACATCTGGACTTATTAGCTGTGCTGTGGCACTCTGCACCCCTTTCAGTTCACCTCTGCGTTGCTGTAGCATGGGGACTCCTCCAGGGACCGGACCCTTTCCTGGCTGCATCTGAACCAGCTGCCCTGTTCACCGTACGCTAATCACGCCCCTTAGTCAGGGACATGTTCCCTTTGGAACAAAAGGGCCACTCTGGACATGGGGGGAGTCACTCTGCCTTTAGCCCCTCCCTTTTATTAAAAGAGTTCCTTCCCTTGAGGAAGGAAGGCACTCTGCTCATGCCCAGAGATATTCTGCCTTCAGCACTAGA
>NW_015221696.1:0-1026 GCF_001447785.1 Gekko japonicus | reverse complement strand
GGGCTGCAAACTTTGGCTCCTTGGGGGACAGTGGTAGAAAAATGAAGTTAATATGAAGGGAAGAAACTTGTCTGATACAGTGTCAAACCAGTGGTCAGAGTCTCTACAGGTTCTTGGGCACAGGGCAGGGGGGGGGTCTTTGCTCTACATCAGGGGTCTCCAACCTTTTTCAGAGTGCTGGGGCACAGCCACAAAACGGCTGCCACAACATAACCTTTAGTCACCCAGTGCAGATCCTTGTGGTCCGGCGGCAGCCTCCGCCAAAGCAGCATTGTTAAAAATCCGCGCAGCCGATCAGATCGCCAGCGGCCAAGCAGAAGCCCCACCTGACCCTGTCAGCTTTTTATAAACACTTGGCAGGGTGCACGGAGAGCTGTTGGCAGGCACCACGGTGCCCAGGAGGGGCGCCATGTTGGAGACCCCTGCTCCGCACCCAAAGATGCCGAGGACTGAACCCAGGGGTCTTGGCGTACAAAGCGTTTATGCACATAGTGACTGAGACATACTTTTTTTCCTGGAATCGTTACATCCCACCCTGGAAGGGGGAGGCAGTTTCTTCCCTTGCAGCCACTGAACGGGAGGGGGGCTGTGACTCAGTGGGGAGGGCCTGTGCCTTGCATGTCTGAGGTCCCAGGTTCAATCCCCGTTATCTCCAGTTAAAAGGCTGCCTGGTCACAGGCGTCGAAAAAGCGCTCCCCCTGCCTGCCTGAGGCCCTGGAAGAGCCCCTGCCGGTCAGAGGAGACAATAGCAGGCTGGATGGACCAATGAAGTGACTGGGCATGAGACCGCCCACCCCACGTGTGCATAAATACGTTCTTGAATTTACTTTGGACTGGCAAGCGCATGCTTCTGCACCCACCGCTATACCAGTTCTGCGGGATACCTGCTTTGAGGGAGGGATGCGGGAGGTGGCTGTCCAAGCCCTTTCCTTCCCTCCACTGTCTCTTCCTTCCCAGGACAGCAGCAGATCCTTCACCAGAGCCCCCTTTTCTCTCGACAGGTGAGCACTCACGGATACTCGCAGA
>NW_015221695.1:0-1026 GCF_001447785.1 Gekko japonicus | reverse complement strand
GTGCTGCTGGGGAGTGCATACTGCTATATATAGGCTATGCTGGTACAAACAATGATGTGGACTGGAGGTGGCCCAGTGGGACTACAGGAATGGCCTGCCCATTTAGTACTGGATTTATTGGTATAAAGAAAATACAGACCCATAGATTTCATATTTGGTTCTGGTTATTATAATTTTTCCTTAGGACTACAAATATGACACAAACCATTTACCTTCACCATCACTTTCTGAGGCACTGCTCTTCTCAGGAGAGAAATTCTCATTTAGGTCTGGTAGCTGCTCTGAATGTTTGTGTTGTGCTAAATCAGCTGGCTTCCTTTCTGAAGACCGCAGAGAACTCCTTCTCTCTGGTTTATCACAGTGAGATTCCTCTGGCTCAGCATCCTAGAGGAAGAATCACAAGCCGTGATTAGAATATTAAGCATGCTCATAGGCACCACACCTTATTTTGCAAGCTACTACTGCTCAGAAAGCCTGACAATGATCCACCGTGCCAACCTTCTTGGTTTCAGTCCCATATTGTGCAAGACAGAACTTGGCCCAGAAAACGATCACAACCAGTTCTTGAACAATTAAATCCAAATGTATGTTCCCAATATTAGATTCCAGCAAACACTGGTTGCCAGGTTTGTAGATGCCACGCACAAAGAATTTCTGCTATGTAATTTCTATTCATTTCTATAGGATTTACAGTTTCTACATGCCTGTCCCATTGAAATTAAATGAATAACAGTATTGCTTTTCTCTGTTGCTTCTATTACAGATTCACAAATAACACATTAAATGCTATGTTCATCCTTCCCCCATAGAATTCTAGCAGTGTAACCCTAAACAGATGTAAATACTTTTATTTCAGTGGGTTTAGAAGGATGTAATACTGCTTAGGACTGTATTATGATAACCCATATAATAAAGAGCTAGTATAGTATGCTGTGTAAGATCATGCACTCTGAGCAACCATATTCCCAGTTGATATCAGCTCAATAATGAACTTCACAAGTCTGCTTGAATGAGAGAGAGAGAGAG
>NW_015221694.1:0-1026 GCF_001447785.1 Gekko japonicus | reverse complement strand
GGGGATTTAGCTGTAGGTGGGGTGAGGGGGAATCTACTGAAGGAATTCAAAGATGAAAACCTAATTGGATTGCAGCAATCAGGGATGGGGGTGGGTGGGGGAGATTCTTCAGCTGCTCTTTCAACAACCCAAATTTTAGTGCAGGCAGAATGCCTGACTAAGATCACAATGAGGGAGGTCAGGAAGGGGTTACCTCTAAAGATCACACCATCTATAATTGTTAATTGGGAAGGGACTTTGGCTTAATAAAGTGTATCATTTCCACAGCAACTGTGGAGGTTTGTATGTTATCCAATGAAGATGCTTTCTTGAACTGCGCATATCTTACCTCAGTGCAGCCTTTACACCAACCCTGCAAGTTAGGCACATGTTATTATTCCCATATTGCAGGTGGAGGGCCCTGAAGCTGAATGAGAGAGAGTTAACTTGTCCAAGGCCACTCTTAAATATCATAGCAGTAAGATTCAAATAGATCCTTCCTGATTCATAGCCAAGAACCCCAGCTCTCTAAATAAAGCCTACCAAAAAAATCAACAATATTTAGCATAACAATGCTTTGTGTTTCCATAGTGCATTGCAAGCGTGCATTATCTCAGGAACCCAAACAATAGCTAGATGGATGGGATTTTGCGTGCCCTGTTTTGTGGCAAGCGGTCAAGTTGTGTCTTTGGTTGGCTGTGGTGGTTTTGCAAAGCATGTTCTGGGAAACCCTCAAGGTTCCTCGGAAACTTCACAGAAGTTCCTCAATGAGCAGGTGGCTTAGGGAAGAGGAGCTTCCAGGGAAGGCATCTGACGCAGGAGTCCCAGGTGTTTTTGGGTTCACACAAAACACACTCCCTTGCAGCTACTAATGTCAGTAATGGACAGCGGGCTGGCGTGGTCACTACAAACATTGGGCCTACCTCGCAGGTAGTTCCTATAGGTCAAAGTGAAACATTAAAGGCCAGGCCACTTGAACAGTAGAACCTGTTTCACGTTCCAGGCTAATCTACCACCCCTGGGAAGCCCATAAGCAAAGAATGAAGG
>NW_015221693.1:0-1026 GCF_001447785.1 Gekko japonicus | reverse complement strand
ACGTTTTCCTCAAGTGTAATTCCACTACAATTACAGCATGAAACTGGGGCATTTTGAAGAATTGCTGACGAAAGGAAAATAGCGATGAACAGAGTTTCCATCACACTCGATTTACGTTTTGAGTCACATCCAACATTTGTACGTCAAGCATGAACCATCTTGACTCTGACATTCAGTGATAATGTTGCCGTGTCATAGATCATGTTGCCTTGCAGATTATGTAGACCACTGTTTTTTTAAAAGATGGATGTCCCTTCTCTAGCTAATCTAATTTATTGGAAAACGTGGAAAATATGATTAATGAAGAAAGCCCGCTTTTTTCAATGTGGAATAATCTGACGTTTAAAACTTGGATGTGGGCAGGGAGAATACGTATTTCCAGCTCTATACAATGAAAGCCAGACATGCAAGATAGACACAGTTCAGGAACAGGGTAATCCAGGCTACAAAATAAGCTGTTTTGGAATCTTCATGAAATATACATTGCCTATTTGTAGAGACAAGCTCACAAATGCTCAAGGAAGCAGATCTGAAACAAATGTTACAATATTATGAAAACACAAGTGTAGGAAAAATAGAAATGATTATCGGGATTTTAAACTGTTACCCAATAAACTCCCACCAGGAACACAGCAGGGAAGGCATAATTGCCGGCTCTGGAAACATTCAGATTAATTGGAAACAGTTTGTTAGGAGATTCGCTTCCCGGAATGATGATCTACAGTTCAGGAGACTTACTTTAAACTACAGCAATTGCCTTCCCCCCAATAGGAATCCAAACACTGGCCATTGCAAACTGGTCTCCTTCCGCCCTTTGGAGAGAGAGAAAAACACACACAACCCAACAGAGCAAAAATTCACAAGCAGGAAGGTCAGAGTTGATCTTGATGGACAGCATTTGCCTGACAGATATTAACCTGCCAGTGCATTCAGAAATTCCGGAAGCCTTTAGGATTGCTTGCAAAACAGACACACACTCCTTTCCTCCTGGCTACCTGAAGGCAACAAAGAAGACCTACGTGGTTT
>NW_015221692.1:0-1026 GCF_001447785.1 Gekko japonicus | reverse complement strand
GAACAGAGACCACGTTCCGGGACATCACTTTGAGTCGCCTCGCCGGAATCGCCTCCGCCATCGGCATCGGGCTTTTCGTCAGAAGCGCCGCTCATCGCACTGCTCCCAGCTCCGAGCACCACATCGCTGACTATGAGGCAGCACTGTGCCGCTCCCTCTCTACGCTCAATAATTCTCACCATTCCCGCTGTCGCTCCACGTGTAGCAGTAAGATGGCGACCTCCCAGGAAAGCATCCCTGCCTTCGATATCTCCCGCCCCATGCAGTGGGAGACCTGGATTGAGATCCTGGAGAACTACTTCGACTGCCACGACATCGTAGACCCGGGTAAGAAAAAAGCCCATCTCCTTCGGTCTTGTGGCATGGACACCGTCTTGCTGCTCAAGGACCTCATAGCGCCTAAGTCCTACGCCACACTGGTGAAGGCACCGACTGACCACCTTTCACCAAAGCCCACTAAGTTTGCCGAGCGCATGGACTTTTTTGTGCGGGTCCAGGGGCCGGCCTCAGAAGGGCGGCCACCAGGTGTTCCTTTCCCCACCTGACGGACACCCTGCTAAACCAGTTCCTTGTGGGACTAAGGGAGCCCAAGCTCCACAAGAGGCTGATCAGCCAGGATGACCTGGACCTTGATAAAGCGATCTGGGAGGCTACCGCTTACGAGAAGGCCCATCAAGACCACCAAGCCAAGGCGGTCCACCGCACCCAAGCGACTGTTGGTTCCGACACCTCAGACGAGGAAGGGGTACAACAGGTCCGCTAGCGGTCATCTCAGCTCCCATATCACTCGTCCCCCAAAACAATCAAGGCTTCTACCACTTCAGCTTCGTGCGCCAGCTGTGGGGGAGACCATGAGCGCAGATCGTGCCGTTTCCGAAACGCCGTCTGACGAACATGTAACAAATCGGGGCACATCTCCAGGGTTTGCTGCTCCAAGGGACAATGCCAGAAGTTGTCCACCCACCAGACAACACCGGAGCTGCCCATCGACCTCCATACCATATCGGCCCACTTCCCGCAACACCA
>NW_015221691.1:0-1026 GCF_001447785.1 Gekko japonicus | reverse complement strand
CCCCCCACTGTCAGTGGCCAGGGAGAACCTAGTAATTCTATGTCCAAAAGACGTTCCAGACCACTGGTGTTGGATTATGGGGGTCACATGAGGCTCTGGGGAAAGGGGAGATAGGAAGAAACTCCCTCTGGCTAGTAGTTTGTATGATCTAACCCACTGTTAGGATACTTTACCTTTTGCAATATTTGGCAATTTTCAAGCAAAGGCAATATATTACCTGGAAACATTGGTGGATGCACTGCTATTAATTCTGCCTTTCTTCCATGATTTAGATTCAGTGACCTGCTGCTGTGAACAGCCCTTGTTTTTGTTCTGGCATGGAAAATGGATATATGCGATTCTGCTGCATATGCTAAAAAGGCACATTTACTCCCAGTGATTTATACGGCTCTAATCACATGAAACACATCTGCATCACTGAGGAAAGAGTAGGACGCATTTCAAATGTTAGTGGCTGAGAAGAACATAGGCATTGCTAATGAACCCAAATTATGCAATACTTCATGTGGCAAATATTTTGAGAGAGAAGCTAATGCTGAAATTAATCTCTCCTGGAATGCTGAATTACAAATATTATGCATAATAAGAGTTGATTAAAAGCACTGAATATTAATTTTAAAGAGATACCCAGCTATATCCAGAGATTACTCGATACCATCTTCATATTATTGACACAGAGAAACCCTCACTGTGAGTTTTGTTCAGGGATGCCAAGAAATTTGACATGACTGCTGCCGCTTGGCAAACTCATCTTGATTGAACTCCCTCATTTGCATGTAAAGCGAGCTCCTGATTAGATCACCTCCATGTGTTTGATTGAAAGTTGTCTCAAGCATCGTGATGAGCAGCTTTGCGCCCGTACAGGAGCCACAGGTCATAACAAATTTGTGTTGCAGCTTGTAGGCCACTTTTGCACTTGCACAGACCATGAATTCAGTCTTCTTGGTCACTTGACAATTGCAGCTGCCATTAATATTTGTTTGTTTGTTTATAGTATGCCTTTCTCGCTTGGACTCAAGGCGGATT
>NW_015221690.1:0-1026 GCF_001447785.1 Gekko japonicus | reverse complement strand
CCTGCCCAAAAATAGCCCTGCATAATAGCCTTCAATACTGTATTTTGATGTTATTGTTATAGTATGTTTAATAACAGACAATGAAAGTTTTTTTTAAAAAGTAGTGGGTGATACAAAAGACCTTGGCTTAAAATCCTGGCAAGCCTCATCTTGTCAGAGTAGACAATTGTGACCTGACAGATTGACAGACTAATTTACTAGAAGGCAGCAACTGGAGAAGCAAGGAACTGAACCTGCAGCCTTCTGTGTGCCAGCCGGATGCTCTACTGCTGGACCATGACCTCTGCACTTCTTCAAGGAGAGTCTGTCTGAAAGCAGGGTCGGGTAGCTAAAGTAATGTCCCTTAATCCAGAGGGAATGCTCCTCAATGCAGAGCTGGCAAGAAAATGTCATTTTAAAAAGCAGGGACAGGGAGAGAACAAATCTTCTAGTAAGATCTTGGCAAAGTCTTTGTTGCAACCAGACCATGTACAGCCAGACCTCTGTTTTGTGTGTCCAGGAGACAGCGAAGGAGCTGGAGGATAAAGTCCGTTTGCTGCAGAGTGGAACCATGGAGCTTCAGAGAGCTCAGGATCTCCAGGCTTTAGAGTTCAGCTCTGCTCAAAAGGAACTGGCCGTCGTCAAAGAGAAGAACACAGAACTGCAAGAGGAAAACCAGGTGAATGTCAAAAATTGCCGGAGGATTGGGAAATGTTTGGCAGCGACAGGGGGGGTTAAACAACTGGACTTCCTGTCTTTAAATAAGTTGTAACGGGGTTGAAGGAGAGTGCGAGTATTTGTGTATTCGCAAATGAGTTTTCCGTAGAAGCCAGATGCTGAAATGAGTCACTTCGATGACTCACTGTTATCCTGTTGACTCTGCAGGATCTTAAAAGGAGAGTGGAGGCTTTAAGGCGTGACAATGAGACCCTCAGTTCAGAAGCAAAACAAGCCGAAGGGGAGATCACATGTCTGGAAGTCCAGAACAGCGACAAGGAGGCAGCACTACACCAGTGAGTCCTCCCTCCCTCCCTCCCTCCCCCCCTC
>NW_015221689.1:0-1027 GCF_001447785.1 Gekko japonicus | reverse complement strand
TAATACTATTGGGAGCTGCCGCCACTGCTCCACACCTGAAACTGAGGGACCTCCTGCTCATACCAGGGTGGTCTGGCATTCTCCCGGGGGTGGCAGGGCTGATCCGTACCCCAAATTCCCCCTGTGGCTACTGGCCTCGTTACACAGAAGAAACGATAGGAAAAGACTGTAATTTTTAAAGCACATCTTGCAATTTGCTGACCTAAGAAAATATACTCAGTCAAAGGACTACAGAAGAGAGTTTTAACAATACTGTATAAATTAAGTCTAATCCAGGTTTTGGGACAAGATCAGGATAAAAGCCAGCTTGTTAAACCAGCCCACGGGCATGATTATTATCATTAGTGCAGGAAACTGGCATCTTGTTTCACATCAAGGAGCTTGCACTCAATCATTATTTCTATTGGAACCAACGGGCGAGATAGTGCTCATTACAGATGGAGTGGGTAATGAGAGAACTGTCCCTTTGGAGTATAAGGCTGTCTAATTTGGAAGGGAAATGCAGAGGTATCCAAAGTACCTGATGATAGGCAATTCAGATTCTTGGAAAATTTGTCTCCTTCCATCCCTAAAGCAGATTAATCTGTAGCTGTGTCATTTATATACACATGCTCAGAGCATCTGCTTTGACTGAGTTTAGGAACAGAAAACAGTTTACTTGAGCTTGTGCAGCAAATACTGGGCTGCTTTAGATCATATTTCAGTTTGGAAAGTCATAATCCTGAAACGACAAACCTAAGACAGTATACTAAAAAGTTTATAACCCATGTTATACACTGAGTCTTGGGGCCGGTAACCAAATAGGGAAAGCAATGGAACACTATAGTTGGATCACAGCTCATTCATTCATTCATTCACAATATTTATATGCCACCTCTGTCTTGCGTGTCTCAGGACCCAAGATCGGTAACAATAATGTAAAAACAATTTGTTAAAATAGACGTTAAAGCAATAGATACAAAAACATTAAAAACCAACCTCAGGAGTGGATTGGCTGCTAAGGCTGCTGGGAAAAATTCTGATGGGC
>NW_015221688.1:0-1027 GCF_001447785.1 Gekko japonicus | reverse complement strand
TGGGAATGTAGCTTCTATTTCCTGCTGCCAAAAGCACTTGCAGGCAAAGCCTTTGACCCTGCCTAAAAATTACAGCACAAGAGAATGAAATAGCTGGAGCGAATCACCCCAAGTCCTCCAAAAGTAATGGGAATAGAGTAAAAACACTGCACAAACACAAACTGAACAATCCTTTTAGTAGTAAGATAGGCTAACTGTTCTGGTTGGATGATGCCTGTGTCAGGCATATATCTGTCACTGCCCCTTCACTGTCCCATTGCTGGGAACCCAAAACCACATGAATAAATAATTCTGGTTGGATTCCAAGCCTTTACAATATTTATGAATGTACATTGCTTGGATTGTACATTCAAAACTTCCAGCTTGGATAGATTAACTTTAAGCCTCCAAAACTCATCCTCACACTATCCAAAACCCTCCCAACATTCCTTCCCCAACTGATCTCCAGCATGGCTGCTTTGATTACACTTAATTTCATTACCTCCCTCCTAGAAATAAGGAGGATTTAATACTTGAGAGCACTTTCTAAAACTAAAAGGCAGGCAGATCAATCATAGGTAGCATTTGACTGCATTTAGCAGCTCTGCCTGGGGCTCCTGTTCCTACACTCTAACTTGTTATAATGACATGCTCTGCCTTTCACACAGTCTTTTGCAGATGTTGAAAGGGAACAGTTAGCAGAAGCAGGGCAAATGAAGTATTAGTTGCATCAATTTGTTAATGGAGATAAAGCTCTAGAGTGAAACGCAGGAGTGGATCATGTTTAAATGCATTGATCACAACAGTTTCATTGTTTCTGACACTCCGTTGCCTGAAGGTGTGTGTAGAATGAAGCTTAATGCAGCAGGAAATAGTACGGCTGTGCTATAAAGCTGCTCACAGCCTGCCACAGATTGCTTGCGTGCTTGAAAGACAAATTTTGGCCCAACAAAAGATGAGGGGTTGGATCAACAGGTTGGTAAAAGGCCGAGGAGATTTTTGCTGACTCCACTCCCCTCATTCCCAATTTCTACTCATGCTGTTCCCG
>NW_015221687.1:0-1027 GCF_001447785.1 Gekko japonicus | reverse complement strand
AATGCATTTATCATAGGTGCTACTAAACCACATCATAAATTCCTGAATAATTATGCAGTTTATTAATATGTTGATGCTACTTCTTTAACATGTTAATGCTACTGTTCTTTCCCCCCTGTATTTGAGATTGCTATAAACTTTGGATTCTGACAATAAAGAATTGACTTACTGCTTCGGAAAGTTCTGCAAACAGAAGCCATTTCATAGTTGATAATAGGAGACCCTTGTCTACAATCAAAGTATTCATATCGTAGAATGAGGCCCTTTACAGGGCATGATAGTCTCTATTATGTGCTATCTGAAAGCATCCTTGATGGGTACTGTGATAGCTGTTTCAATTACAGTCAATAATTGAAAGATGCAGGATATGCATACCACCAATGGAGTGTATCAGCACAATCGCCAATAGCCACAATAATCTTTTTAGAGGTTGAAAACAAAATTTGACATTAATGAGTGGTTATACTTCTGTGTTCCTCTAACACCAGTGAAAACTGAAAACCAAGTACAAGCAGAAAATAATTTAAATGCAAATTAGACCCCACTAACGGCCTAATTTCCCCCAAAGCTCCACCAAAGCAAGTCCATTCATTGCATTTCAACATGGCAAAGCACTTTAATTATTAGTCTGGCCAATCCTAATGACTAACATTGTAGAAGGAATAGTAGCTCACAGTGGCCAGCTGGAAAATCAATTCTGAAGCCTTTAATTAAGCCACATTACATAGCCAGAAAAGTGTCTGACACATCTGGTCAATTATATTATTGACAACAAAAATGTTTAAACATACATAATAAAAGTAAGTAGCACAGAATACAATAATCTTGCTATGATGAAAAAGAAGTTGTCACACTTGTTCAGATTTCCAGCAGAATAAAGTATGTAACTTTGGTCACAGTAAAGGAATATTCAATGACTGAAGTAATCGCTTGGGACTTTTTAATTATCCTACTCCTCCACAAAATACTATTATGGTCTACAACAGGTCCCACACAAACCTAACCCAGTAGCATCTTAGAGACCAAC
>NW_015221686.1:0-1027 GCF_001447785.1 Gekko japonicus | reverse complement strand
ACACACACACACACACTCCATGGAAGATTTTTGAAACAGCAGAACCTATTACCTAATTAATTAATTAATTAATTAAACTCTAATTGCTTCCTGAAGCTATTTCGACTCAGAGGAATTCAGAGATTCTTGTTCATTTGGCTCTTAGATGCTCCTGTTTTTGATACTTCTATTTTTTAAAATGCAAGAAGATGAACCAGACTACTTTCCATCCAGCCGAATGGTGCAGGAGCTCCAAAACGCATGTCAAGCCCCCTTGCCTGGAATGGCTGCTTTATAACATTTTATGCCACCCTTGTTCTAAAGAGCTCAGAACAGCTCTTTCGTCTCACAACAACCCTGTGCAGGAAGTTAGGCTGAGCAATACTGACCTGGCTAAGGCCACCCAGTGAGCTTCCCAACCTAGAACTTCTTAACACATTACATTTCTTCAGATGTATCTGTGAAATGATTTCTATGTACGTGTTAAATACAAATGCAGCAAACACTTCTGTCGTCCAGGTATACATTGCAGGGATGTAGAATTGTCTGCAGTTGCCCAATGAGTCCATACTCAACAGCAAACCCCAGTTCAATGGTGCATAATGTGTTAAGTGGACTATTATTTCATAGGTGCAGCTGAGCTGCACACACAAACATAACCATTGAGGTGGTTTGCCAGTGGAGATTGCCGACTGCTACTCTGGGTGACACAAAGTGGAGGGGAATTTCTGCCCTCTGCGTGAGCACTGGAGAGAGGCAGTGGTCAGCACTGTGCACATATGTAGTTGTGGGTATGGACTGCTGACATCAGTGAGGAAGGCTGCAAAGTTGCAAGATACTGATGGAGGCCTCTCCACCACTTTCTCCTGGTGTCCTCGGGTTAGAGTAGGAATTCCCAGCCCCACTCGGTCATCCCACAGTAGCAACAGGTAGTTCCTATTGGTGAGCTGCCTCCCCAGCTGCCACTGTGCACGTATGTTCCTTTATGTGCATAATTCGTCCTCTCCATTGAAATAAATAGGCCTACTCTGTGTGCATAAAAAAACCC
>NW_015221685.1:0-1027 GCF_001447785.1 Gekko japonicus | reverse complement strand
TAGGATTCTTGGGGGCAATGTTCCCTCCTCCTGCAGACATCTGTATAGAGGAGACTCTTTAGATGGATACTGTTAGAGTGGAAATAAACCTAAGCTTTCCACTTAGGCACAGCTTAAGTTCCCTCCGTTACAATGGAACACACTTCTAAATTAATATGCTTTGAATGGAAACTCAAACGACCTCGGGAGGAGTCACTTGCCTTCCTATTCTGTGTGGCTTGTTCTTTTTGTAGCTCTGCCGGTTGCAACAAGGCCAGGGATAAATCTGACAGCTCTGTGTTCTCCTCCGATCCCCTCTGCATCTCTCCGAGACAGAACAGATAGACGAGTTAAAAGCACAGAGCTGAACATTCCTGGCGATTTGCGAATGACAAGAAATGG
Organism: Gekko japonicus; assembly: GCF_001447785.1. NCBI lineage: Eukaryota > Metazoa > Chordata > Lepidosauria > Squamata > Gekkonidae > Gekko > Gekko japonicus. Next base: position 646 of record NW_015221685.1, on the reverse strand, counting down.
AACAGAAAGAGAGTCTAATCTTGTTGCAAATCATGATTATAGATTGCCTGCAGACTTCCACGGAGCAGGCGCCAGGCTCATAACTCACCCATCCCTACTCTACAGAAACCGACGATGTTTTAATCTCATTATAGTCCTGTTTATTAAATATGAATCATGCACTGTAAAGTTTGAAAATGAAAGCCTTAAAATTGATTGCCTATGAAGAATAAAAGATGAGCCACACAGCCTGGTTAGTTTCCTTATAGATTTCACAATGCCTGATGGGTTACTTCGGAAAGGCTCTCATCGCCATCTATGCTCACTCTGGGGCCAGCTAAGAAGAGATGAAAGGTTTTTTTGTTTATTCTGAATGTCTGCCACAGATGCTTTTATCTCATTAATGCCTTCAGCAGATTCAGATTTATCCATTTATGAATCTGGCCTCCTCTATTCAGCTTTACTGGTTGTTCACAATGACTGTTGTTATGTTTGTAAGAGGTATGTTTCTGATAGAAGAACACTCAGGGAAAAAGAGGCTGGCTCACTTTGGCACTTTTAATTCAAGGTGTGGACAGTCTGCCTGTTTCAAGGATACATATAAAAATTTTAGTGAATTAAATATTCACCTTTCTATAGTTTGTTGCCGTAATAAATGCCTGACTGA
>NW_015221684.1:0-1027 GCF_001447785.1 Gekko japonicus | reverse complement strand
GCATAGATCTTGTCCATACAGTTCCTATCCAATGCATCAGGAAGGTCTGTGCCTAGCAGGGATAGAGATGCTCTCCTACCAGCCCCATAGCTGTTTTTATTTGCTCCATTATATATCAGGATTTTTCTAATGATGAAGGAAACCTTTTCCCAGGTGGCTTAAGGGACTGAAAAGTGGGATCAGAGAGATCGGCCACAGCAGAACTTCAGTAATAAATAGAGAGTACAAGCTAGAAAGGTGTTTGGTAGGAAAGCAATCTGTTTTCAGAAGGTGTCACACTGCATGATCTCCAGGGCATGCATGTGAGAACTCAGAAGAACCTGGGCTAAAGTGATAAAGTGGGGCAGGTCATGAGTAAATCTGAAAATGTGATTCCACTGATGTTCATAGGCTCAGGTTTCTCGATCCAAAAGGGAAAATATGTGGGGACTGCGTTGCTGGTGCGAACAAGATAATGGCAGGCAGTTGAGGGTAATATTATTTATAGGCGCAATTTAGTTGTGTGTCTTATGCCATTCACAGTTAGGTCAGGTGCCCCTAGTGAGTGTTGGGCAGAGTCCTGTCAAGGCATCCTACTCCCCCCTTTAAGCTGCGAAGGGAAAGAATGTGCCACACAGTAGACACTCTCCAAATATTGTTTATCACAAGCTCTTCTTGCTCTGCTCCCCTCTATCCTTTAGGGCCTAAGCAGCTTTCTTTTCAAATTTAGACAGACCAGCTACACCACTAGCAACAAGCAAGTCGCCCAGGCTTGTTGTACGCTGTAAACATTCGAACTTATTCTACTGAAATGATTGCAGTAATTGACACAGACTGGTATTCATCTACTGTTAAGTGTGAGGAAGAAACTGTTGCCTTTGATTATGCCAGCAATACTAGGAAAACATTAGTGTTCTTCACTATCCAAACCACTGATGATGAATTGCCACTGTTTCCCACACGGCAGGCAGCATCTGTTTCCATGAATTGAAGATTTGGCATTGCACTAATGAAGCAATCACTGTCCGGATGGCACAGAAATCTTTTA
>NW_015221683.1:0-1027 GCF_001447785.1 Gekko japonicus | reverse complement strand
TTTAAAAAGTAACCTTTGTATAATTAGTTACATAGGAAGTGAAGTCAGGATTCTTAAAAACAGGTTCTTGACCTTAAACTTGCAATACTGACACAAAGTTAAGCCAGAAAACTTGCATAATGATGTTATTAACACAAGAGCACTCCGAATTTTTTATTCTATACTATTTTTATTCTATACTAAATATACTCTTATCTCTACAAAGACATGCAACTGTTCAATAAAACTATGTCTTTTGGGGAAAGTCTGAAATCTTTTGTCACCCTTGATAGCAAGATGAAAAATTCACAGTGAGATTTTTATCAATAAAATGCATTACCTTTCACCTCCTTAGGCCACAGGAAAGTCTAAAACCTATTTATGTTTCAAGTGCTAGCCCCACTCCCACACGAAAGGAAGTTACTATTTCATAAGTAGCCTTTTCAAATTCTCACAATATTGCTAGATAATGAAAGAGTAGCACTGTGCTGCCTTGGGGCTATTAACTGGTGAACTGAGTTGCTTTGTGGCTCTAATAGGAACATTTTTGTACATGTTTGTGTCAGAGTAAGTTATTCCCCATGGCCAACTGCTTCCAACCGCCCCCCGCCATGTGAGCAGCTTATGATAGATCATGGTATAATTTTTGTGAACTGGAAAACTGCAAGTTGCAAAGAGAAGGGCTAATGTGTATGAATTAGACAGTTCAATGTTATGGAACCCACACAAGGAGACTAGTCATGACAGAAGGGGAGGGTCTGGGTGTGTTTTTTTTGAGAAAGCTTGGCAGTTGCATTTTACCAAGACGGACTCAGTTGGATACACTAAAATACAAAGGTGCCAGAACAGCCTGTTTTGCATTCTCCTTAATGACTTATAAAGAAGCCAGCATATTACATTTTGGAACTCATACTGCATACAGTGATGTTTGCACAAAGTCTGTATCAATTTATATAAATGGAATAAACATAAGGGGAACACTGCAAGCACTTGTGGAAAGCATCTTATTTTCCACTCTCCCATGCTTTCCCTTCCTTGAAAGCCACCA
>NW_015221682.1:0-1027 GCF_001447785.1 Gekko japonicus | reverse complement strand
TTTTGGGGTAATGGGTGCCCATGCCTCCTGAGGCATTGTTGAGTGGAAATGTGACATGCTGATACAGACATTCATTACAAATATGCTACATATGAGACCAAAAAACAAAAAGAGACTGCTTCTTAAAACTGAAAACAGGTTCTTCCTTTTCTTGTGGATGAAAGTGTGATCACACTAGATGCCATGCCTTGATAAAAATGTGGCTGAGTTCAAGGACTACACACAATTTCTTCAGGGCTGGATCTGAACTGCAAACTGCCAGCAGTCACTGAATTCTCTATGTGTTAGGAGCTTCCACTATGGGGCATCCTCGTGTGTTAGCCATGCAGCCCAGTCGCCTCAACGTTTACTTAGAAAGTGTATGAATAGTTTAAGGGTATCTCACAAGTTTTCATTTGGAATGTGGCTTGTACAGTTTTTCATAACAAAATGCTGACAGATATACCATGTAGACATTCCATGCAATATTTTCAGTTTGGTTACTTACCATCCAAAAGAGCGTCCCAGTGGCAAATTCGGAGTAATGTTCTATAGTTGATAGAACACTGAAAATTAAACAAACCAGCACCAAAAGAAATCTGTAAGACCAAAAGAGAGCATGTTTTCAATGACATGGCCAAAAACATTAGGTTTTTCACTGCAAAATAAGGACAATTGCAGCCTTCCTATATGCTAAGAACAGAAACAAAAAGTTGAGCTTCTAGGAGCAATAAAGTCAAATACCTATTTTTGAACACTTATGTAAAAAGGAGGTATTGTTGCCATTGTTAATGTAGTGCCCAGTTTGAGAGGAAAGTAATTCAGATATTTTGATAATAAAGTCTGAATGCTATTTACCACAAGTGCCTTTAGTCTTTCTAAAAACAGAGATAATTATCTCGAACTGATGACCAATTATTAAGCCTGCAGACTGGATTCTAGTTGCTTTTGAATGGCTGTTTACATTTAAAGCTGATTTCACAGCTAAATGAGATTTTCAGTGCAGTAAAGAGGAGCTGCACCCTTCTAAGCCCATTGACCTCAGTGG
>NW_015221681.1:0-1027 GCF_001447785.1 Gekko japonicus | reverse complement strand
ATCTGAATGCAGGCATTCCAACAATCCATGTTTTGCTGGTTCACACCAAACCGAGATTTCACATTAGGGTTCGTACCCAGTTTGTAGTCATAATGGCTTCTTGTCTGAATGAACATGCCACGGTTTGTTGAGCAGGACTGCCCCCTTGCAGCTGTCTGGTCTAAGAGAGCAAGCAGCAGAGGCGGGGAGGATGTCTCCCCTTCTGGGAGCAGAGAGGATGGGAGCAGAGAGGAAGCCACAGCAGACAAACCAGGGCTTGTTTACTCGCACCTGGGACACTAACTAGAACTTGTCGCACGGACCACAGTCTGAACAAGCCAAGGCTGTTTGAATGCAGCCAAAGAGTCCATCTAATCAGGGATCCTGCTTCCAGCAGTGACCAGAGGCCTCTCAAGGAGAGCACGAAGCCCACTCTGGCTGCCAGAATAGTAAGGAGGGACTGGGTCCTCTTCCTGCCGCTCAAGAAACCAGTCGCTTCACCTCTGGGCAAGGTGGAGACCACCCAAGTCCTGGGAGGGGGCTTGGCTCAGGAGACTGCCAATAGTGAGAAACTGGAGCCACCAAGAAGTGGGGCAGGGTGCGGCCAGAACCTGGCACTGTTGGCACAATAAGGCAGAAGCAGGATCAAGCCCACAAGGCTTTGTGCGGGTGGCTTTGGCGGAATACACCTATGGCAGCTGTAGGACTGCACAGATGACAGCAAGTTCTCATCTCTTCTTCCTTACTCCGAGGTCTTCGTCACCCCCCTCCCCCGGCAGATCAAGGGATGACAGAGCACCCGAGGAGCCAAGAGCTCGTTCCTTTCTTCCAGGACAGATTCGCGAGGACACACTCAAGGCTTGGCTCACTTTCTCTTCTGCAGCACTGCTGGACCACGTCTGCTGAGGGAGGCTGTGGCATCTCTCTGCTTCGGAGGAGGAGTACTTGGAATGCCAGGAAGGGAAGGGCCTCCTCTCTTGCTGCACCTTGTGGCTGGAAGCACCAAGCAGGGCCTCTCAGCAAGAGGAAAGGGTGGAACTGGTAGGAG
>NW_015221680.1:0-1027 GCF_001447785.1 Gekko japonicus | reverse complement strand
CAGATTAGAGCCCGCCGCTCTTAACCACTTAACCATAGCTTCTGTGGCCCAGATTACTGGACATGAAAATATTTGTATATTTTACTTGTAATGAAATAAAGGAATGAGGATAGTATGTGGTTTTCAAGTAGCCCTAGTGGAATATCAGGCTGATTGTTATCTTTATACATCTCTTCATATGTTGGCTTTAGTGTGTTTTTCCCTTGCGCAGGCTGTCACTTTTAACTGTCCAGTATTCTTGCCCCCTTTGGGTTTCAGCCATTAGTCCATCACATCCTTCAATCTTACTCCATATGTATAGAGTGCCTGTTTACTAATAAAAAAAGATTTATATTGTACCCTTCCTTAAACCTCAGGGTGGAAGCACATTTGAGCAAAGAAATAAGATTAGATTTGCACAGCAAATTTACTGCAAGTTTAAAACAGTTCAATTAATGTAAGTGTAAAAATACAGCCATCGCAGTTGCATTCTAAGTCATCAGCATTAACCACTGGCAACCTTATAGGCTTTTGGAAAGGTAGAGAGAGAGCCTTCAGGGATTATTTCTGGAAGCCCATTCTGTGAGATGGGAACAACAATGGAGAATGCTCATGAGTCGGCAGTACTCGCCCCCTGCAGTGAAAGCAGTAAAAGAAGAGATAGGTGTGCCAAATGAAGTTAGAGCACAGGTTCATACAGGAGGAGGTTCCTAGAGCTATCATCTTCATTTCCTATAACCAGAATGACTTCCATGCAATTAAATTCACTTGTGTAGTTGTCACCAATTTAGTGCAGTACCTTACCAGTGGCAGTAGTTGTTGTTGGGTTGTATCCAGTGGCTCTCTTTCACTAAATGAGGAGTTTTCGTCTAACAGAGAAAAAATCTTGCTCTCATGACAAGGCTCCTTATCCTGGACAAGGCTCTTTTCATAGCAGAAGGGAGTTGCTGGGTCCAAGCCATTGTGATTGCTATAGTTAACATTTATGATGAATTTATTTGTATGATTGTCTATCCACGCTTCATGCCTGTCCAGCAGGTCATAAACG
>NW_015221679.1:0-1027 GCF_001447785.1 Gekko japonicus | reverse complement strand
AGCTAGTGCTGCAGCATCAGTAGCCACCAGCTGAATAACTTGACTCCTGTGCTCCTGAGCTCCTCTTTGCAGTTTCTCCCCCAGCCTTTACATGACATTTGTCATTTCTGATGAACAAAACAATCAACTTTTGAATGTTCTGTAACCATCGCACTCTGGTCAGGAGGCACAGCGAATGGGGAACTTGTACCCACCAGGCTAACCTGCAGTGCTGTTCCAGGTACATCAGATAACTTGCACAACTCAGATATGTGAGGGGGAGTGGGGTTTTCTGGGATGCTTTAGCAGGTATTACAAGGGCAACAGATTATTGCATCTTAAGGTCCTTCCCAGACAGAGGTTTCTGTGTTTTGCATTTGAACAAACTCAAAATGTGATACTTTTAACGCAAGTTCTTGTCTTTTAACTTCTAGTTACGCAAAGGGAGATCTGGATATATCGTACGTCACTTCTCGGATTGCTGGTATGACAAGACCACCGTTTATTAAGCTGTACATTTACTGGCTTTTTATGAAAACGAGGAGTCGAGTGCTGACTTTCCCCCCTTTTCCTTGCTCCCAGTGATGTCCTTTCCCGCAGAGGGTGTTGAATCTGCTATAAAAAATAACATAGAAGATGTGAGGTTGTTCTTGGACTCGAAACATCCTGGGCGCTATGCTGTTTACAATCTGTCTCCAAGAACGTATCGACCCTCAAGATTTCACAATAGGGTTTGTACGCCAATATTGTTTTGCCACGGCTTCTTCACTGTAACGTGTAAATCTGCTGCATTTTTCTTTATTTTTTTACTGCACTGTGAAAGGATAATAGAGTGACTAAGACATCAAAATGTAGCAGCACTAGTTGTGTTATCTAACTTTTTCTGTTTGGCGGCTTAGTGTCCATCTAGGAATTTCTATCCTTGACTTTATTGGCTCCATGTGGTATTTTGTTCTTCTCTAATCTTCCTTGGCCTTCACCATACTGATCTCCATTCTTTATTTTGCCAATTAGCCAATTGCTAATGAATACCCAATCTAATTTTTTT
>NW_015221678.1:0-1027 GCF_001447785.1 Gekko japonicus | reverse complement strand
TTCCTGCCCAAAAATAGCCCTGACTACTATATGTTTGATATTATTTTGACTGTTCGAGTTGCCTGATTCTCCAGCACCAGTTGCTTGTTTTCTGTTTGCATTCTGTCCAGGTTCTCAGCATTCCTTCCACGCTTGTAGAAGAGCTTGGTCACTTTGTTAGCAGATCCCCTTACAGTCACATGTGTGCCCAGACTGGGAGGAAAGAAATGAGAGGCAGCAGAAGGAAGATTCCTTCCCTAAACTCAGAATATTTTAGTCTGGATTTAGGCTGAAGTGCAAAGTAGAGCACATTTACATTGACACAGTATTAGAATGGGGCACTCCACAAACGGGGGGTGGGGTCTTTTCATACTATGGATTTCTCTTCAGATATGCAAAAAATATTATTTTGCAGATTAAAAAGACCCCAACAGCCTAATGAACACTGAGCCTGATGCACCATGGAATTTTAAGAGAAGTTGAATGCCTGTTAAAGTTGGGGAGAGGATAAATCGACCAGCCTTAACAGCTTTGCTATCTTGGAGGAGGAGACCCAATCCAGGGGATGAGAACCATGAGGCAGTCCTTTAATCCTAGTCTCCCCTACCAAATCCAACCTGATATGGACTTTTATGGACTCAAAATACTCCAAACTAAAAAAATACGGGGGGGGGGAATTAGGATTGGAGGGAAAGTACTTCTTCTGATCTTAATTCACTGCACTTTGCCAAGGACTCCTTAAACTGAAGGGGAGGCAAAACCTCTGACAGTGTAGAATAATTTCAAATCAGGGGCAGGGAATGAATTTATAGCTGGAGGAGAAGGGCCAGTTTTCATCATCACTGCAGACTCTACCCTGCAACGTGAAAAAGGACGAGGTAAACAGACCTCTGCCTTGCAAACAAAGCTCCGTTACAGATAGCTGACTATTAGCACCCATAGTTCTGCATCACATCATAAAGCTCAGATTCAAGGCTGGGTGAACAGCAGCCAAGTCGTAGCAGCCTGGGCAATTGCATTACAGCTCAATTTGATGAGATTTGGGAAG
>NW_015221677.1:0-1027 GCF_001447785.1 Gekko japonicus | reverse complement strand
AAGACCACCTTTGTGGAAGAGGAGAGCAGAAATGGCATTATATTTAAACCCACAGGTACAGCAAGACGTAAGCCCAAATAAATACCAGGGCAATAAAAGAGTAATGTTGCTTTTGAGTAACACTGCTTTTGCCCATCAGTGATTCTAGCAGCCACCACCTAAAGTCCAGTTTTGCAAACATCGGGATTTGGAAGTGGAATACCTGAGATCAATTCCCAAACTTTGATACTGAGGGAACAAGTGAGCGGCCCACTTCAGACTCGTCTTCCTGATTTTTTTCAGTCAGTAAAGGAAATCTGAAAACATGGTTCTCATGCTATGTTTAGGTTCAGAGCAGTAAAGACTTTAAACCCAAATTTAAGAAGCTGAAGAGTAGCCGAACTCATGGTTACTTCACCCTTGGGGGGGAGAAACAAAAACCAAGAATTACAGCTACCCACTTAAATTATATGGGCAACCCTAATCCCTGTGAAGAATACTAACCCTACCTACCCTAAATACTAACCCTACCTGCCCTACCCTACTCTGCTTTTCCCCAGCAACGCTATACACAACACATGCTCAAATGTACACTGCTGTTCTCTTTCAATAGCATAACCAGCATCCCACCAGGCTCTGTATTCAGACAGAGGTCAGACTCCCAATCTACCCCTATACACCAGGAACAATTGTTTTGAGTTCTACCCTTTTTAAAATCCCAAGTCTGAATATAAAAATACCATCCTGAACACCATTACACCCCTCTTAACTCACTGACTTCCATGGAAACAGAAGGGTGTAACTCTGTTTAAGAGAACACTGAAAGTGACCTTGAACACACAGCCTCAGTTATAGCAGGGGTGGAAGTCATCATCAGTCAGCATCAAATTCCCAAGCACACAAGAGATTGAGTGGGCTGGCATTTTCTAACATAAGCCAAGACTACAAGAATCCCACATGCCATATTATTGCAATGGACTCCTAGAGGTCTGATCAAAGGGCACAGGAATTGGAATTCCTCTATTCTGACATCAAAAATCCCCCCCCC
>NW_015221676.1:0-1027 GCF_001447785.1 Gekko japonicus | reverse complement strand
TAACAACTTAAAAACTTATAAATAAAACCGTTAAAAAAAAGAGTATAAGAACCCAAACCCTCTGGTTCTCAAAAGAAGCCAAGTCACAAATAGGTGTCTCTCTCTCTCTTTCGCTCTCAGCTCCAGCATCCTATCTGTAACAAATACTTGCCTTCCTCCAAGGGTTGTTGTATGTGTTGAACATGTGAAAAAAACCCCTACTCAAACTAACTTTGGCAAGGATCCAAAGAACTGCATGACCAGTTCTCCATGTCACAATGAACTTTTGTTTCTCAAGTAACACTTCCCCCCCAAACAACTACAATATGCCAGCAATCCACTACATCATACCTGCAATGACGATCCCACCATAAGGACAGAGTCTGATTCTGCCAGTCGCTGGTACACAAAGTCAACTTTCTCCTTGCTGACCGTATCCCCGAAGAACGTCACATCTGGCTTGAGGTGGCCACCACACTTATTGCAAGAGGGGACATGGAAATTCTGCACTTGCTCCTCTGTCAAGAAGACATCCCCATCAGGGGCTACTCCATGTGCTTCTGCTCTCCATGTGGGGTTCAAGGCTTCAAAGAGTTCCTGCAGCTCAGCACGGGGCATCTGCTCTCCACAGCTGAGGCATAACACCCTGAATGACAAAGAGAATAAAAGAACTGTCTAGATCAGTGGTTCTCAACTGGTGGTATGTGTACCACAGGTGGGACACAGAAATAAGACTAGGTGGGATGCAAGGTTTTCATAACACTTACTAAGAATTATCTCTCCCTCAGTGCCCATGTCCACCTGCAAGTGTGATGTACCATCTCTGGCGGATGCTAGCTGCCATGGATTCTCCATCTCTTGACCATTGGGCATGTTCCTAGTAACGTGGGGCACTTGGTGTTTCTCCTAATACCGTTTCCCCTGCCCACCATCATGTCTTTGATGTGCCACTTCCTGTCAGCCCTATCTTCCAGGTATGAACCACTGCACTTCTGCAACTTTTAGAGTCCTTAAAGCTTACTTTAAACAAAATAAATAAATAAATAAA
>NW_015221675.1:0-1027 GCF_001447785.1 Gekko japonicus | reverse complement strand
GAGATCTCCATCCACCATCTGGAGGTTGTCATCCCTAGCCACCATGGCTAGCAGACATTGATGGCTCATTTAGAAAAGAGTCTGGCTTGGACTCTATGAACAAGTTCCATTCATACTACAAGCATTCATACTAGGCTTCCTCTTCTGCTAAAAACTTTCATTTGCACATGATCAATGGTTTTCAGTGGGCCCTTTTTACAAATGGAAGTTACAGAAGAACAGGAAGGGTGCTCTGTAGCAGACACTATTTAGTGTGTACAGAGCTCATTCATAGGATCTAAGCTACCAAATGTAAGAGCTCAGCCACACGTTGTTTCTTATTCTCCAACTGTCCCTGTTTTCTAGAGAACAGGTTGATCCCACACAAAATCTCAACAGATGGATGAGGTCCCTGTCAATGGAGCAGAGCTTCTCTGCCACTCCCTTCACAGTGCAGCTCAAAATGCCTTTCCCCATATGCTGTTCCTGGTGGGACAGGGAACCTGCAGGGACAACACAAGGGGGAATTGGAGGTCTACTGTGGACAGGGAAAAAATCAGCTAAAAGTTTCTGCTGTGTCCCACCTTATAGTCCTTATTTTCTGGTTGCTGCAAGAGTTAGACTGCTTTCCTATCTTCTTTCCATTTTTACTTTCTGGGAACATGTTTCTCAGTCTTGTGGGTTGGGGAGGTTCATAGCTCAACTCAGTAGTACAGCTGACTTGCTCATTTTCCTGCCTGACTCCCCAGGCTAAACAAGTCCATTGAGTGTCCTGAACAGGGTCTTAAATACTTTGCACATTATTGCATTATCTACTGTGATGTGGTAAATTCTGAGCATGTGGCAACATGAATGCTGATAATCGATGGATGGCGCAGACAGTATTCATGCAAAAACAGTACATACATTCAAAAAATGTAGTCGAGGTTAAATGCTGGAGTACCTATAATGCCAGCAAGCTAATACACTGTGAAACCTGGACAACTGCCATGCTGAAGGCCTCCAGCTGCTCAAATGCAAAACTGTACAAAATGCTGCTACTTGTTGG
>NW_015221674.1:0-1027 GCF_001447785.1 Gekko japonicus | reverse complement strand
GACCCAATTTGCCAGGTTTCTGAACACACTTACTTGTGTCATACGATAAGCTGGATGGAGAAAAATGGTATTTCTTTCGAGGAGTGCAGTTTTCAACATGGCAATGCTGTGCCTGCACTGATGGCCAGATGTTTTCAATGCAGATCAAATGTTTGCTGCATGTCCCCGAAATCAGCACAGACACATGGTGCTTGGTTCCAGGAAAAGCTTATAGACAGTTCACTTACTGTTTTCTTTATGGCCAAATGCTGTTTCTGGAATGCAAGGCAGCTAGCCAAGACTCGGAGCTCAGCAAAAACTTAAGAAGCACACGGCATGGGGCTGCCACATTGCATGCACTTTGGGGGGAACCTGGAATGAGCCTGTGATTTTCCTACAGCTACTGTACACCCAGTTGGTTGTGTGGATTAGCCCCCATTAGAGAGGCATACATGGAAACATATGCAGGCCAGTTCAGACATCCAAGTGCCTCATTTGATTTCCAGTCTCTTTGACTGCTGAAAGCCCAATGACTGGCAGCAGGAGGAGGTACGAAGTGACTCGGTGGTGGGGTTGTGAAAATTCTCTTGGAAGCCACAGCATGAAAATTCAGCCTACACAGAGTGGACCTGCGTTGAGGCTCATTCACACATGCAAGCGACAAATATAATGTACCTGGGAGCCAGCCCAGAGGCCTAGTTCTCATTGAGGAAGCCAGCTGGTTTGAGCTGTACCACTTCAGTATGCAGGAAGAGGCTGGGAGCCTCCGGCATATAAAAGAGAGCGTTCCTGCACACAGAAAATTGGCTAATAAAACTGGTCAGGGTGGAATCATCCACCCTTTCAAGACCTTCGTGTGGGATGGGAGACAGTATGATGTCGTGATTAGAGTGTGAGACAAAGATCGGGAAGACTTGGGCTTCCCTTGTCCTGGCCCCTTTTAAAAGCATCCTGGCAAGCTGTGCATGTCTCCTCCCCGTCTCTCCTGGGAGAAGACCTGTCGCAAGAGGCTAAGAGTCACTCCAGTTGTTCATAGGATCCCACCCTC
>NW_015221673.1:0-1027 GCF_001447785.1 Gekko japonicus | reverse complement strand
AACTTGCTCTCACTTCTTTTACAGAGATCCTCAGAGGAAGACACGTTGTGGTAGAAACTGACAACTCACAGCAAAGTTTTATTTGAACAAGCAGGGAGGCACAGTTTCCCTCAGCCTGTGCTGATTAGCCACACTTATTTGGCAATAGGCAATAAGACACAAGGTCCAGCTGACAGCTGTTCACATAGCAGGCCTAAATAACACAGTAGCAGACACAAACATAGAGCAAGAGTGGTCCATCTCAGACCAATATCTGGCCTAACCCGAGGTAGACCTGTTCGCATCAGTGGAAAACAAGAAATGCCGCCATTTCTGCTCCAGAGCAGCTATGGGCATGGGCTCTTTGGGGGATAACTTACAGGGGCAATGGCACGGGCACCTGTTTTATATGTTTCCCCCTATTGGTATCCTCCACAAAGTAAGCCCCAAGCTAAGGGCAGACCTGTCATCATGCATCCTCCTAGCCCCGTTCTGGCCCAGGTGGGTATGGTTCCCCACACTATGGAAACTCACCAAAGGGTGACCATGACATTACCCCCAAGGCAAGACCTTCTTAACATAGGGCCTGTTTATCATCCTCGGGTAGGGGCACTACACTTGACTGCATGGCTAATCCTGCAGTAGAGGGTTTTTCTCAGAAGGTACAACAGCTTATAACTGCTTCTCGTAAACCTTTGACAGGGAAGTCATATCATTACAAATGGAAAAGATTTGTACACTGGAGTAAAGAGCAGGGCTGTGACCCACACTTGTGTAGTCTGAGCAAAATATTTAGATTATTTACTGGAACTACAGGAAGGGGGTGTTTCGACCTCATCTATAAAGGTGCACCTAGCTGCCATCTTGGTGTTTCATGCCCCAGTCAAGGGACAACAGGTTTCCCCCCACGCTGGAGTCCAAAAAGATTCTCAAAGGGTCATGTAACAGTTCCCACCTATTGTCCCCCTGGTTCCCCAGTAGAGTTTGTTTTTAGTCCTCGCAAAGTTGATTTGTAAACGTTTTTGAACCCATGGCCAATGCTGATGTG
>NW_015221672.1:0-1027 GCF_001447785.1 Gekko japonicus | reverse complement strand
TGAGAGTGCATGACTGGTCCAAGGTCACCGAGCAAAGTGGAATGACTGTTTGAATCTGGTCTCGCAGATGCCAGTCTGCCACTTTATCCATTCAGAGTCTGGAGTATTTTGTTTGAATGTGTGGACTTTTTTACTACCATCAAAGTTTTAATTTTCAGGACTAGAAATTCAGGAAACTGAATTCAGAAAGACTTTAAGAAAAACACAGAACAGAAACTTGAACTTATATCTTGGATTTATGGAAGCAGCTAATTTAGTTGCTTCCCCCCAAAATATTTAACACAGTAAGAGTCTCATTTAGCAATTTATCTGAAGAAACAAGGTGATATTTTGTTCAGTATGAAACCAAAGAATGTCCCCAAGGTTCCTGGGATCTGTTCACACTGAAGGGAAAGGCGTGCCCTCGCTCTTCCTATCTTTTTGTCCTAAGTACACTAAGTACTTAGTAAACATTTGTTTTCAGGTAGTAGAGGACTCAGTTAACAGAACAAACCACATAGAGGGTAAGGCTTAATCTGATGATTTTATACAATTAAAGGATTTTCCCTCCTTCCTTCAGTTGTAATCTTAACACTACTGAATTGTCTACTGACACTGCAGGAAACAGCTCTGCCTCAGAGAGACACAACTACAAAGGTTTTCCATGTGCAGCTTGTGCATGGACAATTAAGCTTTAACAACGATTTGGGAAGAGCAACAGGATGTTCTGGAAGCTGAGAATCTCCTTCTGTTAAGAACACACTCCATAGCTGGTAAAAGAAGGAGCATGCAACTCAAGACAAGTCCTTTAAGGTTGGTTTAGGTATGATACGGCCACTTAAGGAAACCATACCTTAAAACTGAGATATGGCACAAGGATGCCAGTGCTGGCACAATGGTACATACAACTAGTAATCTCTTGCCATTACTGAGACTAGACCAACTTTCAGCACCCAGGAACCATTACTGCTCATTGTTTTCCTTCTGTGCCAAACACTAGACACAAGTGCAATCCAAGGGTAGTTGTTCACTACTAGCAGGCCTGGAA
>NW_015221671.1:0-1028 GCF_001447785.1 Gekko japonicus | reverse complement strand
TGACCTTGAGAGACCAATGGTCTGACTCAATAGATGGCAGCTTTATGTGTGTGTGTCTGTGTGTGTTTGAAGTGTGTTGCAGCTAGGTACTGAAAATTTGTTATGTTTGAGAGCTACTGACCCATATTATCAAATTACTTCAGCATCAAGATCTCAATTAGCTAACTTATTCTTGTATAGGCCTATCTATGAGACCATATACTTTTTAACAAGTTGTACAGCTTTTGGATAGCTATGTAATTGTATTCTTCAAATGGACTTCCCATCAGAACCCCCCAAATATGCTTATCATCTTGTGCTTGGAACTGAGAATAGGGATTGTCTTTGATTTCATGCTATGCTGGAAGTGCTCTGATTGTCTCTGAAGCTCAGCGTGATGTTCAAGACAAGATCCTACCTCTTCCCAGGTCTGGGATGGTGTAGCATAATGATGAGTACTGGTTTTGGCTGGCTATTAAGGCAGCTCAAATTTGTGAGTTTCGGTGTCCCTGGCTGTCCTGGAGCAATTGGCAGGGCCTTTAATAGCATTCATATAATTATAAAATCCTATGATTCAGTTGTTCTGTGGCACAGAGCTGATGTTCAACTAACCTTCCACATGCAGAAATACAAAGTCAAGAAAAATATGGAACCACAGGGCCCACTGTATAACAGACCATGTCTGTCATGAGTCTTTTAATTGTGCACAGAATTTGTGAAAAGGCAGGGGAAATCCCTGGGTCATCAATATCTTCTAGGAGTCCTGATTGGAAAACAGAGAGGAAGTGGGAAGCTGAAGGAATGGGCAAGGCCTCAGACTAGGAACAAGGAGGGGGGTTGACCCAGAAGGAAGAAACCAGTATGTGCTTCCTCTCCTCTCTTCTGACTGACAGAAGGGAGAAGTTCTCAGATTAACTCGATGAGATATTCATTTGTTTGTTAGGTGCCAATTGTATTTCTATCCTTTGTCATGCCAGTGAACATCAAGATAGCTACATGTCCTTGCAGGGTGGAGGGAAGGGGAAGTTCATATTGACTTCTGTCAAAAT
>NW_015221670.1:0-1028 GCF_001447785.1 Gekko japonicus | reverse complement strand
TTAACCACTACACCAATGAAGCAAACAAATGAACAAACAAATACATGGTGCTTATAGGTATCACAGTGCCCACCAGTTGCCTACTTCATTCTTCTCCAAAGCATCTATTCTCCAAATCACAGAGAGCCAGTCCTGGCCTTCCTCTGTCTCACTGAAGTAGCAGCTGATTAAGAAAATCCCTCCGTACAGACACAAGCACTCATTTGGAAATAGCTGCCTCCATCATAGGGCAATGCTTGTCTTGGAACCCCCTGACATACTGTGATTGGCTGAGCCCTCACGGCAGCCATTTTGATGGTGCTGCTGCTTGCTATCTATTTTCAGTTGGCCAAAAGTGCCCACAGGTTCAACAAAGTTAGGGAATCCTCGACCAGGGGCACGAATGATTCAAGACATTTCTCTGGGAAGAGTTGAAGTCATGATGAAAACGTACTTCTGTCTAAATCTGTAAATAAATAATAACACAGCTTTGAAAATATTTAATTCTAGAGTCTATAATCTGGCCCTATAGCCCTTCAAAAACAGATATAGCAATTGATAAATTGTGTGTTATACAGAGACATAAAATGTCTCATTTCCATTTTCTAACAGATACACTCTGAACTCCACTGCCTTTCATTAGTCATGCAAAGTTAACTGATAACAGAGTTCATTTCATTCGGACAAACATCCTAACCTTTTTGAAGAGTGAAGTGAAAAGGAAGAAGATATCTGAGACTACTACATGCTTGATTTTTTTAAGTGTACACATGCATTTTTTGAAGAACACACCTGATTACATAACTCATTAACAATTCAAACACTCAGAAACACATGCCTCCATCTGTTATCATATTATGCAAGGAATGACTATAAAGACCCATATGTAGTATAACTTTGTAGATTACTAAAGAACAACATGAGAAATTCAAGAATAAAAGCAGGTGTTGTCTGCTTTCTGGAACCTTATGTCATTTGAAACCTGCATGCACTGTGATATGCAGATTTCTGGCTTACACCATTCCAGGGTACAGGGCTATTTTTGGGCA
>NW_015221669.1:0-1028 GCF_001447785.1 Gekko japonicus | reverse complement strand
CGAGACGTTCGGCGGCCCTTCCTGACGCCATGTTCGACGCCACCTGGATCATGTTGACAATGTGATAGGGCACCCAAAGGCCAACGAAACAGACCACTATGGCCACGATGAGCTTCTCGGTCCGAGCCCCTTGTCTTCTCCTCACTCCTCTGAGGCGTATTAAGATGGCGGAATAACACCCTACGATGATGGTGAAGGGGATCACAAAGGCCACCACCGTTTCTAAGGTGAAATGGAAGATGGCCAGGCCTGGCCTGGCATGGCAGGGTTCACAGATCTGATGCCCCAGAAAGGGATCCTTCAACACTTGGCGGAAAAGGAAAGCCGGGATGGATAACAAAATGGCTGCCAGCCAGATGCCTGACAGGATCTTGATGACCAAGTTCTTTTTGCGAATGGCTTGAGAGAAGTAGGGCTGGTTAACGGCGAGGCACCGGTCCACGCTCATGAGGGTGATGATGAAGATGCTAGCGAACATGTTGACGCAGCAAAGGTAGTATACGCCTTTGCAAATGGCCACACCGAATAACCAGTTCTTGAAGATTAGGAAGACGATGAAGAAGGGCGTGAGGAGCAACACCACCCCGTCAGCCATTGCCAAATTAAGCACCAGTATGCAGGTGACCGAGCGGTGGCTTGGCTTCATCTTCCAAAGAATGCTCCAGATGACAAAGAAGTTCCCGGGGAGCCCTATCAGGGCAGCCAAGAGTAGGAAGACGATCCCCGCCACGCTGGATGTCGGAGAACTCAGAAGGGTGCTGTTTCCAGAGGTTTGGTTGCAGGGGTTCATGATGGCCATGGATGGAAGGGACAAGGACGCCCTGACAGGAAAGAGAAAGGCAAGGAGATTTAGACACAAGATGGCGGAATCTGCTTTCCATCTCCCAGTTCTATGAATGGAATACATTAGAATAATTTTGGCTCTCATGAAGGCATTGTGCTCGCGTTTGTTCTGCGTTAGCCTTCTTACATTTTCTGTATCACCGTTTATCTAAGGCATTCAGGTAGGGTTGCCAGCCTCCAGGTGG
>NW_015221668.1:0-1028 GCF_001447785.1 Gekko japonicus | reverse complement strand
TGTGGGCATTGGATGAACACCTTCCAGGCACAGGCTTTGCAGTAGTTCCAGTATCTTCTGCTTTTGACAAAGAAGATAACTTCCATTTGTTCCCGTTCAATCTGAATTCCCAAGTAAAAGTTAGCATTGCCTCGGTGTTTGACTTCTACTTTCTTGTTTAGTTGTGATATAATCTCAGCACAGTCATTTCTATTTTCATGGCAAATAATCAGATCATCATCAGGTCAGAATAAATGTCCATCTTCCATCTTTGTGTCTACTGTAAAGACACGGGTAAGCTTTGCCTTGTCTGAAGCCCTGATGGAGTAGCATCTTAGTTTATCCAACCATGCTTTTGCAGCTTGTTTAAGCCCATAAAGCCCCTTTTGAGGTTTACAGACTAGATTCATTTCCTCTGTAAACCCTGGTGGCTGTTTCACATATAATTCTTCCTCTATTTTGCCATGAAAAAAGGCAGTCTTAATGTCTAAGCATCCATTTCTTCTTGTGCTGCATTCCTCCACTTGCTTGCTTCTGGTTCAGGTATGCACTGTAATTCAGCCCATGATGTTGGTTCAAGTGGTAGCAATGTCCTTGTGAGGTAGCAATGTCCTTGTGAGGTAGGTTGGTTTCTCAGCTGGAACTCTCTTGTTGGCCTGCAATGAGTGTCTAAGGTCCAGGGTCTCATCTGTCTTTGCAGCAGTCTCCAGTTCCCCTGTCTCACCCACTGGTTCAGGAACTTCCACCTTCACCTCCTCTTCTGGTTGGGCGTCTGTTTGTGTCTGTATAGTGACTGCATCCATTGGCTCTGGGTGATAAACTAGCAACTGGTGGTTGTAACCACCTCCCTCTGGATGGTCACCTGTTGCAGCAGTCTGATTGTTCCTTGGTCACTCATTGAACTGCACCACTCTGCTTGTAGTAATTTGGTTAGTGTTTTGAGTCTAGAATTCTGTATCCCTTGCTCTCCAGAGAATAGCCTACAAAAATGTCTTCTTCAGCTCTGAGTTCTAGTTTGGCTCTCTTTTCTTTTGGTATATGGGCATAGG
>NW_015221667.1:0-1028 GCF_001447785.1 Gekko japonicus | reverse complement strand
CTTCTGCCAAAATGGGCGTTTGATGTACAGGACGAAGCCTCTGTGACCAATTTCCCACATACCCTTTGGTCTGCCCTGCCAGTACCAGACTCCTTGACGTCCAGACGGGCAGGTCCCATAGGTGGCCTCCAGTTGCCAAGACACCAACGTGCTCCTTTCTGGGACCATCCATCGGCTCTCCCTGTACAGAGAGGCGATTTACTCCATAGTTCCTTCCAAGCACCGGACTGGCAGCCGAGGGCCAGTTCTTTGGATAGGCCTCGAGGCGCATACCGCTTTGCGGGAATCGCAAAAGAATCCTATTTGGCAGCATCGCCGCGGCCTCCTTTGTCCGTCTTGGAAACCTGGACCTCCGCCAGCGGTCCCCCCTTTCTGTCCAAAGCTTCCGAAACATGGACTCCTTTGGCCCCTCTGGCGTGGCGCAGCCAGCGCGGGTTAACCCCTTTGGTGCCTCGCGTCACCAGCCCTTCTTTGCAGAGGCTCCTCCGGCCTTCTCCCTTTGTTCCCGGACTTCCAGCCAGCTCCCTGGAGCGAAATTTATGAATCCGAACCAGCCTGGGAAAAAAACACTTGGCCCCCCCCTGGTCCGCCTCCCCTACCCCGCAATCT
Organism: Gekko japonicus; assembly: GCF_001447785.1. Classification (NCBI taxonomy): domain Eukaryota; kingdom Metazoa; phylum Chordata; class Lepidosauria; order Squamata; family Gekkonidae; genus Gekko; species Gekko japonicus. The sequence continues at coordinate 419 of NW_015221667.1, read as the reverse complement.
CTATTCCAGCCAACACATCTTCTTCATTGTGCCTGCGCATTGCTGAGGGGTGAAGTAAGCGCGAAAGGCTGACATGACAGTACTAGGGTAGCTCAGAAATGTGGACGGGGGGTGGGACGGAGGGTGGGAATCGTTGGAAGCGAAGCCGAAGGCTCCTGGCAGCTCGCCTCCGCTGCTGGAATCTTAATTCAATTAAACGGAGTCCGGCTCGGGTTGGGCACCAAAGGGCCATTTCTAAGGAGAGGGGAAACTTCCCCTTTGCCAATCGGCCCCGCTTGGGAGAGAAGATCTCGGAACGAGCCCTCTCAGCCCCCAGCGGTCTCGCAGCCCCAGTGTGTGTCCGCAAGCAGCTAGGTTAGTTCCCCTGTGGCGAGCGGAATCTCCTCCAGGCGACCAGGCAGAGCTGCTTTGTAAACACG
>NW_015221666.1:0-1028 GCF_001447785.1 Gekko japonicus | reverse complement strand
AAACAAATAAATACAATTTTTCTGCAACATTTTGTGGCGCACAACATGCTTTTGAGCATAGTACCCCTTTTGTCCTCATAACAACCCAATAAAGGTAGGGTTTTCTTCACAATATTGTTCTAGGGTACACCTCACATTACGATTATGTGGTGACTACCAGCAAACACTGCTTCAGTATGACCACAGCAGCCAATTCTCTAGCATTAAGATGATTTGGGACATACATTGCTATGGGATGAAGGAGACATCCCACATGATACCCCTTAACTACGCGTTCACTGGGTTGTCACAGCAGTGTAGGCCTCCATCATAAAAAGAGGGAGTTACTCCACATGATACAGGAGAACTGGACTAACGTGGTTCAACAGAGAGGTTATCCATAGACACTGAGGTGTTTTCTTGGACGCAACCACACCACACAGCGGTTTTGGATCCAGGCTGGCATTCTGGACTATTCCAAAGCAATATTTGATATACTTTACCAAGATTTTTCAGCAGCGGTGCACACACAGTCTTAAAACTGGAAGCCACCTTAGGCAAAGAACTGTCACTTCAATGTTCCCTACAGCTCCTAGCAAGCTGTTAGCACTAAATCCACATTAAACAGTAGTAAAGCAAGCTTTTCCTCAAAGTGTGTAAGTCAGGGAACTGAGCATCATTACTCCAATGACGATGGGAGTTGGCCATTCTGGTTCTCCAGAGAGCAAAGACCGAAGTGTTTTACATAAATTATGCCCCACCCCCATTTTCTTGTTCTCTCCAAGGAAGGTTTTTATAGCAAAGAGAGCTAGAAGCATAAGGCTGCACAATCAATCAATCAGCCAATCAATCAATAGGGTATTACAATATAAGCCGCCATACTCTGAACAAATAATCCATCTTTACTGGTTTTGTGGGTCACCCAGATTTCAAACTTTCCAAACCCAGTTTAGAGAAGAAAAAGACTATTGGAGCCGCTGTGGGAAAACAACATGTATCCTTATTAATCTGCCTAAAACTAACATGTCCCTCTACTACACTTTTGTAAC
>NW_015221665.1:0-1028 GCF_001447785.1 Gekko japonicus | reverse complement strand
AACCCTCGGCCGGCTAAAATAAACCTGGTGCTGTTTGTCTGCTGAGCTGTGCAGTTTCCCTTCCCTTGTGTGTCTGGGGTGGGGGGGGGAGGTTTTTTTCCCAGGCTCCCAATGGTCCCAGGCTCAGATGAATGACTGCCCTGGGCTTGTGTAGGCTTTGGGAGCGGGCCAGCTCGAGTGACCAAGTTAAAAAAGGGCGGGTGGGCAGGCTCCACCCGGGAGTGTCTCCTCTGCAGTTCAGACTCTGCAATGTGGCAGGCGAGAGGGGAGGGAGGCGGGCGGGAGGAAGCCAGCAGGCTCTCGGCTGGGGTTGCTAAGAGCGAGGGGTGTGCAGGTCATCTGGGCACAGCTCGGTCCATGCTTGCAGAAGGGAGTCACCCCGACAGAGAAGGGCCAAAACAGGGCGGGTGGGGCTGAATGTCAGCTGGTTGCCCCCTGAGCTGATAGCTGTAATACCGCTTTCTGGCCATTTGCAGAGTGGCGGCGCTGTTTAGTCACTCAAACAGAAGGGCCAGTCAGGGTTGGCAGGGCTGAATGTCATCTAGGCCTTACTGAGCTGGTAGTTGTAATACCACTTTCTGGCCACCTGCAATGTGTGGTGGCTGCTGACTGAGTCACTCAAAGAGAAGGACCGAACACACTGGGTAGGGCTGGGTGTCATCTGATCCTTGCTCAGCTGATAGTTGTAATACCACTTTCAGCAGAGGTAAGAATACCGCTTTCAGCGGAAGTGTAATACCACTTCCAGCGGAGGTGCTGTTGAGTCACTTAGACAGAGGGGCAAACACTCAAACAGAAGGGCCAAGCACACTGGGCGGAGTTGAATGTCCCCTGGTCCCTACTGAGTTCATAGCTGTAATATCACTTTCTGGCTATTTGCAATGAGGGTGCTCTTGAGTCGCTCGGACAGAACAGTAAAGCATACTTGGTGGGGCTGGGTGTTATCTGGTCCCTGATGAGCTGGTAGCCGTAATACCACTTTCTGGCCACCTGTAGTGGAGGCACTGTTGAGTAGGTCGGCTGCCTCT
>NW_015221664.1:0-1028 GCF_001447785.1 Gekko japonicus | reverse complement strand
TGCGACTGAACAACAACAAAGTTTGACACTCTAGCCACCGCACCACACTGCTTTTATACTATACAGGTTTACTTAAATAAATACCCTGTGCCCCGGTCTCTCAGCCTCCTCAATCAAAATGATCCTGCTGATCAATCGACTAAACTTTCTGTTGATTAGTCTACCAGTTAAACCCCTTAAGTCTTGAAGCCCTCTAGACTGATGAGTAAATTGGAACAGAGGAAGAAGGAGGCCAACAAGGTAATTTGAAAACAATGCTTTGCCCTCTGAGTCTGAATGCATTACTTCCAAATATTTCTGCTCCGGATCACAGTCTTAATTAGCTTCCCACCATCCCCCTCGGACATATGAGTTAATCATTCTTCATATCTGTAAATCATGCTAATGCAAAGGAACAAACGCTACAGTGGTGCAACTTTTAAAAGGTCACCCATTCTTTTGAGCTACGGCACAGGCACAAAGACTTCGGCAGCACCCAAAGCAATCCAGCCAACAGAGAGCCAAGCACGGAGTGTGTTTCTGCAAGCTGCTGGCATGCGGAGCACTGTTTTCTGTGCAGGAAAGGAAGGGGACCTCGTAGATTGAAAAGCTGTTGCACCACACTTTAAGCAAATACTTGGATTTGATCAACTGTGGCTTAATGGGGAAGCTATAATAAAGTGTGTGATTTGTTATGTGATTGTAAAACAGAAAGCTTGAGTAAAATTACAATGGGGAAAAATTATGGAGAACAGGTTGTTTTATATAAAAAGTGGGAAAGCCAATATAGGTCTTTTAATATGGTTTGTGATTTGTTGAGCTACATGCTTACAATTCATACGGGGGGGGGGATGACAAGCATGAAAAGGAGGGTTTCCCACTGACCATCCCAAGAAGCTATGCTGGGGATCGTGAGATCTACATGGACATATGAGTGGTAGTAAAGAGCTTACAGAGCTTCAAGTCTTAAGGGGTTTCATTAGGAGACAAGAAAAAATGCCATTGGGCTTTTTCATGTTCTATAATCTCCCTTATATATAAAAGCCAAA
>NW_015221663.1:0-1028 GCF_001447785.1 Gekko japonicus | reverse complement strand
ACAGAGGGAACTGTTGAGAATTAGATATACAGATAAAATTCACCAGGGTTTTTCATATGGATATCTTTTTTGCCTTTGAACTACAAGTCTTGTACATTAGGTCCTTGTATATTTTAAGAAATTGATTTCTTTAATTTTGTACTTTACTTAAGTACTTTTATTATTGTCTCCAGTAGGTTTTTAAAAATCTTTTGGGATTTCATTGCTTCTAGGACAATCTTCTTGTTTTTTATACTGCGACAAACCATTGGTCCCTCTTTTGCTGGTATTGTCAGAGTAGACTGGGAGCAGTTCTTAAAGGCCTCAAGCTTTTTTTAGTTGGGGATGTTAGAGATTGAACCTTCAGTTTGATACTAAATGATGCTATGGTCCCCAGGGTATTTATCTGCATGGAAAGCTGGGGTTTCCAGATCCCAGCATCCCAGCTTTAGTTTACTTAATTATCTAATACAGTGTTCTAACACACTTGTGTTGAGTGAAAAAAGAACAATTAGAACTCAGCCATAAAAATCAATACTAATAAAACACTGTAAAAGAGACCAGAGAGAGCAATGATAATATGTTAACAAATTAAATTGCAGCGAGGTTAAGAAGGCATAATTAACCATGGAGGAAGAACTGTATTATTGATCTCTTAATTTTTTATACGAAGGAGAGATCCCTCTTGAGACATGACCTGTAACAGAATAATAAATGAAGTTCCATTCTTAGAATAATCTTATTAAAACACAAAACAGAACTTTGAACCAAATTGGTTCTGCTGTGAATAGAACCTGCCTAGCTTTCTCAGCAGCTGGGAACCAAAGTGCATCTTCATTAAGTGGTCGGCTGACTCAGAGTGTAAGGGATGCCTCCTACTCCACTGGGCGAGACAGCACTTGGTTCGACAACCTTGGATAGATCTGATCACAGAAAGATGGCCCAACATACATATTTTAAACAGAGTTTTATTGCTTTTATTGTATTTTATTTCAGAGAGGTGTTTTTTTTAATTTTATTTTGCACATACCTTATTATTTCTTCGAACT
>NW_015221662.1:0-1028 GCF_001447785.1 Gekko japonicus | reverse complement strand
GTTCAGTAGCACCTTAGAGACTAACAAGAAATTTAAGGTACAAGCTTTTGCGACTACTGCCAGGTCCTGGCTTCTCTGGGGCAGTTGCCTGAGGAATTGAGGTCTCCAGGATGTGATTTTGTTGCCAGTAGTGACAGAAGGGCAGACCTCAGAAATAGCTGGAGGCGGGGATTTAGCCTCACCCGGGTTCCCCTCTGCAGCTCACACGGTCTCAGAGAGATTCTCTCTGGGCGTTCTTGTTCCCCTTTGAGAGACCTGTGCTCTTCCTCCCCGGCCTGCCCAAGCCGCCTGGCTTGAATCAGCCTCCTAGTCTGTCCCCTTCCCCTCTCCCACCAATCCCCATCTTCCTTCCAAGGTGCAAGCTGTCCATCATGAGTGTGGCTCCAGGTGGATCCTCTCCATCTCCTTTCCCTTAACCTTGGGAGGGGTAGGCGCTTTGCCCAGCCTGGCCTCCTTTTCGGGCTTGGCTCCAGCCTGGCCCCTGGTTGGATCCTGATGCTGGCTTTCTGGGATGCCTGGTAGCTTGACCAGGGCTGGGGCTTGTCTTCTCTCCTCTTCCCATCAGGATTGCTGGGTCCCCTGCAGCTCTAACAGGCCCTTGTCACTTGTGCCTCCCACGGCGCCGGGGATTGCAGTCCAAGGGTCGGCGGAGTCCGGGGTGGCAGACTCCAGACAACTACTTGTGTCTGATGAAGGGAACTTTGACTGTCAAAGGCTTATACCCTAAAACTCTTGTTGGCCTCTAAGGTGTTACTGAGCTCAAATCTCACTTTATCATGATCTGTGTGTTCTTGTCCCCGTCATTAACTGCCACTGTTGAGATTGAGTAAAATCATGAGAGGTTACAGAGCAGGGGAGGGCAGATGTTGTCTTTCCAGGAGTGGCTTAATTTTTTTCAAGAGCCCTGGGAGCTACCAGTCACAAAACGGCCGCTTGTGCAAAAATGACAGTGTTCGGGTGGGGAAATCTTTGCTCTGCTGTTTTCCCAGCACAAAACAACACCATGCCAAAGGTAATTTACCCTGCAA
>NW_015221661.1:0-1028 GCF_001447785.1 Gekko japonicus | reverse complement strand
ACCTGGAGGTTGGCAACCCTAGTGCAGAGCCTACTTCCTTTTCCCACTCATCACAAAAGTGGGCCTTTTGCTTGTCTCTATTATAAATGCAACTCGCTGCCTTTGAGAGTTAATCTAAAACACAAGAGCTGTTTGAGACGTACCACAAATAAACCTTTTCTTCGCTCAAAAGCCCCCGAAGAACCCTCCGCCTGTTGTGCTGCAGTTTTAAAAGCAATCCCATCTGATGACTTGTCTGACTTCCACTCATGGATTCAATTTAATTTGGCATCCTAACACCTCTTTCAGAACAATGCCTTTTATTTGTTAAGCAGTTCACAAAGTCAAGGTGGAAAAAGAAAACACATTTTTTCCCCGAGCATCTGAGGAGGTATTGACGGTTCTGAGGAGATGGGGTATCAGCGTCTGCCGCATTCAAATGCAGACTCTTCATGGAAGCAGCTCTGAAATCCTCTTCCCATATACTGGACTTCTGTGTGGATGACTTTTAAGGGCACTTTGCTTGGGAGGGAAGATATGAAATAAGGAACCTATTAAAACATCGAAATCTGCTGGGAAATGATAGTTTTGCCAAATGTGTTAAACAGAAACAGAAGCAAATGTCTGATGCAGTCAACTGAAGATGTGGGGCCTGTCACATTCAAGACAGCCAAGGCTCACATCAGGAGGAGGCTTATTCGTTTGTCCTATTTTATTATCCTGCAAACAAGTTGCCTGTTTCCCCCCGATCCCCACCCAGTAAGGGAGATCAAGAAGAGACTGGTCAGACACTGAACTCCGCTACAGATCAGTGATTCAAAGAGCCATACCTGCTCCGGCTCATTTACGCCACATCTGTGTGTGACCAGGCTGCCTCTCCACCTATGCACCGCCATGGCAGCTCCAGGTGCCAACCTGCAAAAGGACAAAGTCAACAGTGGCCCACCCAGGTGCCTTCTCCGTTGTGGCCCCTCCTTATGGAGGTGGTCAGGAAGGCACCTGCTCTCTTGGCTTTCCGCAAACGATACAAAACTGGATTATTCAAGAAT
>NW_015221660.1:0-1028 GCF_001447785.1 Gekko japonicus | reverse complement strand
GACTGTGCGACTGAACAACAACAATGCAATACATACTAATAATTCATGCACGCAAGGGCCTTTATCGTCCATGAGGCTTCCTTCGAGTACTGCAAATGTGCATTCAAGAAACACCCAAATCAAACATGTTTAAAATTACTGTGACGCCAAAGCTCAGCTGTACAGCTCAACCTATACCTGTTCTGAGCCGCTCACACAACGCCCGCCCGCCCACTCCCCACACGTCGCGCCACCGCAGACTCCCCACCGCTGAGGCCCTGGTGACGAAAGGGCTGGGGGGGCGGGCGGGAGGGAGTAGTCTCACGTAGCCAATGAGAGCGCGAGGGCCTGGCACGGTGCGCGAGACGGCTTTGAGTTTCGGAGAGGCTGAAGCTTGGACTGATCGCAACAGAACTGGAAGTAGGTCTCGGACGGCATCATGAGTAGCGATGGGGAAGCGGTCGTGCTGGTTGCTGCTGCAAGGACCCCGGTTGGTAAGTGGGAGAGCGTGCGATCTGGACGATTATTATTGTTGTACTGCCGTGCACTACTTAGAGCGGGCGGATTAATCGAGTGCGATGATACCGTCGAATAATCCCTCCCTTCAAGGGCTTGATTTCTTCGCGGAACGGGCTTCCCTCGTCTCGTCTTCCCCCACCGTGTACCACCTAACAATACTGGAGATACCTTGTAGCTTGTTCTGATCGTCCTGAAAGGTGAGAGAAGAAAAAGACGGCAGGTTGAAGTTTAGGAGGAGCGCAGCCGCTTCCAGCTAATGGCTCACTTTTAGCGCCGCAGTAAGGATGCTGAGAGACGCTGTTGATGCCTGAAGCAGCAACTGCCTGGACATACAATAATAATGTTTCTTATGGTGGAAGAATGGAAGAATGTTGGAAAGTAGAGATATGCTAGCCTGTAATGGTTGAAAGAGTATGGACGTATGTAGGATTGCCTTCACAATAACAAATGTGGGTTGTTTTCTTGAGGCATTTGTTACCAAAACATCTCTTTTATCCATACAGTCTGGAATCTTTACAAAAGCAATTGCC
>NW_015221659.1:0-1028 GCF_001447785.1 Gekko japonicus | reverse complement strand
AAAAAAAGGAAGAAAGGAGTACCACAGTCCTTAAAAAAATAATTAAAACCACATTTGCTTTCAAAGTTGCCAGTAGGAGGCAGCATCGCCTCCGACAGCCATCACCACCAAGCAATGCAGAGTAGTTAGGAACTCGCTTCATTCCTCTGTCATTATATAAGCAAGATGACACTGTTCTCTAATCCAGCCAAAGCTGATAAGTACCATCAACCTGTCACTTCCTACATTTCAAATTCTAACACTGCAGCATCAAAGAGTTTTTTACATTTCGATTTCTTTTGCTGGCAGCAGTCAGTAGCCTCTCGTTCTCCCACGGTGTTCTAATGCAGCATTTGCACACCGGGGTGACTCCCAGTCTGAATAGCAGGTCATCCCCTACTCACTGAGCTCATCTGTGGCCCATGTGCTAGGCAATTTAGATCCAATCAGCCCTTATTTAGCTCAAGAGTAATGAGCAGCATAGTGACACAGACTTAAGCCTGACCCTCAGGACACTGCTCATCAAGCAGTAAAACTGTGACAAAATCATTCATCTTCCACCCGCTGGCAAGAAATAATACTCGCACTCACTGTATTACTTTTCAAGCAAGGAGGGGGGGGGGGGAAGTCCTGAATTTTCATGATGTGAGACATTAATTTGCAGAAAGCTGAATTCCCTTAAACCCCCCTGTTGCTATGAACTCACCAGGGGGAAATAGGCCTTAGGAGACCAAAATGGAATAAAGAAAATTGCTTCGGCTTTCTTTTCATTTTAAATAAGCTTTAAATCTGACAAGTTATCCTAAAGACAAAGATATATACATATATACGTGTATATATATAAAATTTTTATACACATGTGGTACTCCCAGTTTAAAAAAAAACAATCAAAAATTGAGGTATTCCAATGCTAATTAGAGTTTTTATCATTTTTTTCCCGTTGTTCAATAGGGGAAAAAAATCTTGCAAATCTGTATAAATAGCTATTTTTCCCTCACCTCCTGCAACGAAAGAAATATGGAGAGGAAAGTTCATTCAAGGGAAAAAAA
>NW_015221658.1:0-1028 GCF_001447785.1 Gekko japonicus | reverse complement strand
AGTGACATGGTCCCTACAACCCACTCCAGCCAGCATCCTGTACGAATTAAGATTCCCAAACACTTTTCAAGGGCAGGCCCAGATAAAGTGCATCCCAGCAGTCTAATCTAGACTTCAATGGTGCCTAGGTCCTTTGAATTCCAGTGTAACTTTCTCCCAGCCATCCAACTGATACCAGGTACTGTTTGCTGATCTATAAAGCCAAAAAGTACCCAAACTGGAGGTTAACTAGAAAAGGCTTCGACTGTATAAATTATCCATTTTACACTGGAACATCTTTTCATGGTGACACTGAACTGAGAAACCATTTTAAAACGCTTACCTACATATCTTTTGGCCAACTGTGCGATTAAGCTCTTCCACCGTATCACTTGATGTTTATCTTCAAAGTCAGTGAAGTATCCTGAAGGACTTCCCATCAATTCAAATCCTTAGTTCAGTGTTCAAAAACAAAACAAAAACAATCTGATCAGTCATAAATTAGCAATAGTTTTTGGGCTCACTGATGCCAGGAAGACTAATAAGCATTATATAGAGGAAAGTCTATGATCTTGGGAAACATGGGAATCCCAGACTCTCAATGTCGGGTGCCAGCCTGTTCATCTACACCAGAAGACAGCCTCTTGGCTGAGTTGGGAACATACATTTCAGTGCATTATTGCAAAAGCTGCAGAGATCTGCAACTTCTCCTTGTACGTGAGGTATGAGAGCAATTCCCAAAGGTTTAGCTTAAACGTAACACTGACTTGTTCATTTCCGGCAGTTTTCAATTAAATTGCTACACCAAACTTCAACTGCCTTCAGGTGAAAACTGCCCTTAGCATTGGCAGACTGCAGTAACATACAGGTGTAACTTTACCTGGATTTAGCTTGTTTTCCCAGAGAAGATCCATAAAGTTATCCAGGCTGGTGAAATTGTAATGAAGTGTCCCGTTTGTCACCCTGAAGAAGGCAAGTTTGATTTTAGAATTCCTGTGACCCAAGTAATCTCCCCATAAAACAGTAAGTATACACAGGGTACATACATG
>NW_015221657.1:0-1028 GCF_001447785.1 Gekko japonicus | reverse complement strand
GACATAGAAAACCTCTTTCCACAACCAGGCCATGAACCTTCAATGATTTCATGGAGATGCCATGTTGAATATGTCACTGCTGTATTACCCACAGCATGCAGATTATTTTTCTCTGACCTGACCCTCTCTGGTTGTGGAATGGCCTCCTAGTAAAGGCCCATCTGCATCTTGAACCTTCAAGCCTCTTGAAAATGTTGTCAGTCTTTTCTGTTCACACGGGTGTTTGATAACAAAGCACGTGTATAGGAGCATTGTGAGGTTCCGCTGTAGATTATTCTTTTCATTATTGACATTTCAAAATATTGAATGTTGGTAATTTGCTTGCAAACAGCCCTGTGCCTCTTGGAGACAGAGTAAAAAATGCAATAAGTAAAATAAACAAAACCCTAATACTTCAACCAGGCACTCAATGAGAAAGAGACTGCATTCTAAACAGACAGGAGAGAGAAGGGAAGGAGGAATCGTAATGTGGACAGATTTGTCCAATCCTTCTGAGTGGAAACTGTGTTAAAGAGAAGCTGGAAATGCCTCCTCTGTGCATTTTCCCAGGATAAACTGTTACAAACAAAAGACTCTTGGTGTGAAACAAGCTTCCACTGCAACCATTTTAGCAAAGCTTGTGTGTTTCGGATTTCACTTCCATGCCTTTGCGTGGCACAAAACCAAGAGCTCCCCTGCCCTGAAGCAAGGATGTAATTTCAGGTCTGTTTGCAGCCTAACGGGCAGAAAACAGTTAATGATCAAAGTCCAGAAAAATGGTTTTGAAGGGATTTATGTGTAAAAAACCGGACAATACTAGAAGCAAAAAGATACTCCAAGTCTACATAGGGAAGAAGAGTTCTGTGCTTGATAGCTCCTGTTATCCCTGCATGTATGTTTACCCCTAACAGGATGACCATTATGAACACTGTGGATTATCTTGTGAATGAAATGCAGGAAGTTTGTGGCAAGAAAAGATTAACCTGTGCCTCAAGTGTGGCTCCCAGGCAATGCAAGAGAGTGAAGAGAAGCTGCTGAAAAAGCTCTCT
>NW_015221656.1:0-1028 GCF_001447785.1 Gekko japonicus | reverse complement strand
GGTAGGCTGGACCCTGGCCATAAAGGGCTACTCCTGCCTGGTTTTCGTCCCTTGCTCTGTGTTTTCTCATTCCTGGCTCAACGTGTGGTTGGTTTCCTGGCCAAGCAGCTTGATGCCATGCACTGACAGCAGTGTGCCCTACTGGCAGCACCGTGTCATGATCCACCCGTTCACTTCTGCCCCGGTAGCCCCATTGTATTCCTACAGGTCGTACTTTTCTCTGGAGCCGATGCTGCTCCGCTCTGCCACGCCTCCGTGTGCTGGCCTTATAGTCGTGCCCACCTTGGCCTTTCCTAGTCCCTCTTTCCTTGCCCTCAAGCTTCCAGTGTCTTTGAAAATCCCATCTCTGGGAACCATCCCAACTTTTGCAGCCACAAACCAGGCAAGCCTGTGCAAATAGACTTAACGGCATGCCGTTGCCGAACACGGCAAATGGGGATCTTGTAGGACGGAGTTCTAGAATGTGCTTTCCCCGAAACCTGGCCTTCCATCTATCCTGAAGTTCTTCTTGTAGCCTCCTGACCCGCAAGCCTGCTAATCTTTAGTGGTAGCTGTTTGGAAGAGAGGGGAAAGGGCTGCATTTCCGAATCTGTCCCTTCTTTCCATTGCTGCCCAGTGGTCAGCAGGATCTTCCCCAGAGCATCATCCAGATGATGAGAGTGAGCAGGTGAGCGTGGCCAAGCGAGGCAAGGGGGGCCAAGGCCTTTCTTCAGTGCTGAGTCACAGCTGTTCCTTCCGTCATTCTCCAGTAGCATTTGGGAGCTTTTTCGTACAGAAAAAGCAAGCCGATTTTAATCCCTGTGAGCTAGCAGTATGTCTCTCAGGACCGACTCACTAACGTGTTCGATGTTAGTTCACAGCCAGAATTACCTTTGTTTTCTGAACAGGTGTAACTCTTTAAGCGTGGCAGAGGGGAACACATTTTATGCTTTCCTGATAACTTGCATCCATTCTCTGTTCCTGGTGCAATCTTTGAGGGGGGGAAACAGTTCTGCAAATTTCTAGCATGTTGGCAGGAAGGCAAGTTT
>NW_015221655.1:0-1028 GCF_001447785.1 Gekko japonicus | reverse complement strand
TGCTCTACAACCTAAAATTGAAATAATATCATAAAACTCTGAAACTTGAACAATAGCAATAAATATAATAAAACAGCGGATTGGGAAGAGGCTAAATAATGAATACGTTTCAGCATCAGAGGGTATTCTTTTGACTTCTTCCTTTTCCTAGAGACATCTGTCTATCACACATCTGCATCTAGGCAGTGCCATTTCACCTTCAAAACAACTCTGCATGCTAAATAAGCCTGGCAGAGGGAAAGTTTCCCCAAAGGGCTGCTGAGAGCCACCACAATTCTCTGAAAAGCAATTCCCTCTCTCCCCACCGGAGCAACCCCAAATCCTATTGTTATGAGCTTGGAATATGAGAACTGGGTCCATCTCATAGTCTTGGCTTAAAGCGACATGCCTCAGGGGAACAAGAGCCCATGACAAGAAACGGTAATGTCACTGAACAACTGTAAGAGCCACCGTTCATGCTTAGCACCTCCGAGAGACTTCTGAGGGCTGGGCATGGGACTAAGTTGTTGCTTGACTCAGAAATGTTATTATCAGGTGAAGACGCAGAAGTGATGTTGTTACCAAAATCCAGCGATGCTCTAGGGATCTCCCAAATTTCTATTGTAAAGACCATAGAGATTTCAGAAATTCCTAGAGCGATGTCACTTCCTGGTCTTCACCTGGAGATGATGTCACTGCTTCAAGTGGCTCCCTCCCGTTTTTGCCCCTGCCACTCCAGTGAGCAGGGGACAGGAGGCACCACCAGGAGTTGGCTATAAGCAGACAAATAGCACGTCTAACAGCTGTAGATAGATCCCTGCAATAGTTCTAAAGAGTTTGGACAGGGGACTGTCCAAGCACTCATCACAGCAATTTCACCTCTAATCTGAGTCCTTGCGTCATTGGCATTCACAGAAGAAGGAAGAGGTGGTTTTTAGTGATTTCCGCGTCCCATACTACTTTGTTTTTGTGCCTGTCTCCTCTGATCTCAGGAGAATTTGGTGGGTGGAGGAGTCTTTAATGGGAATGGAAAAGGAGATGAGTCCTGA
>NW_015221654.1:0-1028 GCF_001447785.1 Gekko japonicus | reverse complement strand
CCCAAGTGGTTTACTATGCAGGAAGGAGAGGTTCAAGCTAGATGGGCAGCCCAATCCTTAGGGCTGCTGTTGGGGCAGCGGCTGGCCACTGGCATAACACCAGCATCACCAGACTGTTCCCTAAGGGGAAGCTGCACTAGCCAGGAACTAAGTAAATGCCCCAGCAGTGGGGATGCATAGGCTGCGACTGTGCCAGTGTCCTCAGCAACTGTGCCATTGCACCCACAAAATGTCACAGGGGCACAATGGGTTAGCCATGACAGAAAGGGGGAAACCAACCACAATGAGATGCGGAGGCAGCCTCAGGCACAAGTGAGGAGAGGCTGGGGAAAGGCAACCCTACTCCCTTAAAAGGCACATGCCTCTGCCAAACAGAACAGAGACAGCAATATGGGGAAGGGAAGGGGGACCACCTGTCATCAAAATCATGCTGCATGCTGCGTGCTGTCCCAGGAACACAGGGTCATCTATGGGCACCTAGCAGTCAGTGGTGGGAGCAATTCCCAACATATTGGCAAGCCCAGCCACAGGGGTCACCACAGCATAACCCAGCCACCACCACTGGTGTATCTGGAAGGAAACTGCAAGAGCAAGGACTGTCATGAGCCCCTGGATGCTTGTCCCAATGCCCAAGGTCCAGAGGAAAACCAACCCAGCTTCCACAGCCCATTTCAAAGGGGTGAGGATGCAAAGATGCTCCACAACACTGGAAGGGGGGGAGGGCATGGAGAGTAACATATCAGCAGAACCTGCCCATGTCATGCATGGGCCTACGGCCAGGTCCTGCTCCACCAACCACATCACCCCACAGAGGAGTCACCCAACAGTGTTGATGGGCTCGCAGTGAAACTGACATCCTCCTCGGGTCTGTGACTGGGTTCGTGATTACCGAGCTCGCATATGGACCAACCTCCTTGCCAGCCCTCACATCCAACAGCCTGGCATCATCCTCTCTGCTGAATGAGTCACCTGCTGAGGGTAAGACAAGGTGAGTAAGCAGCATAGGGGACAACCCCTGCTGGCCCCCT
>NW_015221653.1:0-1028 GCF_001447785.1 Gekko japonicus | reverse complement strand
AGAGAGAGAGAGAGAAAGAAGCTGTGTCTTAAATCAATACTGCTGGGGGGAAATCTGATTTCACAAAGAGCATGTTTCCACTTAGCATTGCAAATGAACTTGCACAAACGCAGGCATGCCCTTTATTTTCTTTACATGCCCACAAGTCACAAGCTTGGATGGAAACAGAAGAGTTAAAAAAAATTCAGCCATATGGTAATAGCAGGAGGTCTGGCCACCCCACCTTAGGCTCGTGACAACATGCCCTACATTTAACCTACAGTCAGGAACTAATTAACAACGCAGATGGGAGTGAGCTAGCATATGCATTAAGAAAAAAAATTAATACCCCAAAGGTTTTAATCAGAAGCCTTGCCTCTTTCTGGGTTAGAAGCCCAAGTGTTACCATGGAGAACTCTGCAAAATGTATGATGCCTTCTGGGAAGGCCGTGTGTTGCAGTGGTTAGGAAGAGGGGGGAGCTTCACAAGTGGCACTGATGTGCTGCATGGCCATAGGTAAGTCACTAAAAACTTCCTACCTGCTTCAGTCTGCTAAGGAAAAAGATGGGAATATGTAAAGATCACAGGTGCTACCTTAGGTCAGTGCTGTGGGCACTGAAGTCTGAAAAATAAAGGATGGTTCAAATGTTTTAAGGACAGTGAAAATTGTTTCAAGGGGATGGCTAGTGTACGGATCCAGAGACTCTTACCCCTTCCTTTTAGTTTTAGGAGATCCTATCTAGCATGAGTGAAATGACATAATTTTTATTGCAATAGGTGGAGCTTTCCTCACTGTTTCTGGTAGGTGATTGGATGCTGGGTAATCCACGTTTCCTTTGTGTGCAGCTTTTGATTCTGAACGGGGAGCCCTGGTGTTTCCCTGACTTTTCATGTTTTGCTAACTCCTTCCTTTCAGCTTTCTGAAAGATGCCTTTCTTCTTCAACATGTTTTCAGAATCTGAACTATAGCGGCTTTTGTAGATAATTGCTGCAGTGATGTGTAAGGCTTTCCTCCCTTTGGAATCTTAAATGGTCTATGAAAGAGAACT
>NW_015221652.1:0-1028 GCF_001447785.1 Gekko japonicus | reverse complement strand
GTGGAGATAGTTGCTTGGTGTATTGTCTGAAACTTATTTGGTTCCCAGTTGCAATCTTCAAGTGGATTCTATTCCCACTGACAATCTCTTAGCACATCAAACTGTTATCAATATTGTAACTAGTAGAGAGGAGCAGATTGTTTTGAGCCCCTCCCCAAATGAACTCTGTTCAACCCATTGTTTTAGAAACCCAACCTAGTTAGAGATTCCCAGACACAGTTTTTTAAATTTTTGGATGTGTTCCCTTGTGAGAGAAGACTGAGTGGCTGAAGATGGTTGGTTGCAAAGAGGGCTAGTCATAATTCACATCACCATCATATGTCTAGCATTAAACACTCTCTTTGTTTGAGCCACCTGGATATAATCAAATGATCTGTATCTAAGTACTTACTTGGGAGGCAAAGAGAAAGCTGCTAAGAGTGGAACATCTCAGAACGGTGCCTTGCACTGATACTGTTCATGATAATAATTTCACCCATTTACAATAATTTTCGATTTTCCTCTGCTCTAAGTAGCTTCCTTTCCCAACCTTCTCCAGTCCTTGAACTCTTTAATGATTCAGATTCGAATGTGCGTTTAGCTGCTATTTCTTTCTCGGCATGCCTGGTGTTCTGCTCCATGCAGAGATGAGCATGTGTGAAATGTGTTACCCCAAGTTGCTATAGTAACCTACTTATGTATATTTCTAAGCCAGCAAAAACAGCCCCTCTTCCCAAAGTAGCGACTACGGCAGATTAAACACATATGTGTAGCTGCCTGTTTGTTGGGTGAGGTTTTGCTATTTCTTTCATTTGCTTTTGTAATACAACTGAAAACACATCCTATTATCTCCCACATCTGTACTTGGAATGAAATTTCTTCTTACTGGAAGCATTTCTAATTCTTCATGGGAGGAATTTGGGTACCTAGGCCAACTGGGAAATATTTGTTAAGCACATGCCCATTTCTTTTATAGGCACTTGAAAAACTCCAAAACTTGCTAGAGGTGTGAGCCTTTGGCTCTTAGCATGTGGCCCAGTTTGAGCTGT
>NW_015221651.1:0-1028 GCF_001447785.1 Gekko japonicus | reverse complement strand
GTCTCCCACTTATATAAAATCATTATCACCACCAAAAAGAATACCAAAAAGATTAAAGAAGTTTGGGATTTCAGAGCCTGAGAAAGCACTAGGAAATGGACAAAATGGGAAAAAAGCATACAAGTTCAGCTACATTCAATATTTTCCTTATAAATGCCACAAAAAGAACTACAGATTGGTGTCTTGGAAGACTAAATATGGTAATTTCTCACCTAGATCAGGAACTAATCTGTACTGGAAAGATGGAAGGTTTCACTGAAAAACCCTGATACATAAATGTGTCCAGAATTTGTTGATTATGATGCAAAATTCTATATGTGAGATATGTGTGCATCCATGGATGTAAAGGCTGAAATATCAGATCCCTACAAGAAGCAATCAATAAACAGGATACAAGTTCTGGCCCGCTATACCAAAGGGATACTAAGTTTCCAACCAGTTTGCTATGACCAATAATATCTTTATAAAGTAGTCAATAATTGTGTCTAAAAGATATCGAAACATGATGTGAATTTAATTGTTCTAGATTTTTATTAGGGTGTAATGTTTTTTAGTATCACAGCATTTTGACCTTCCCTATTGATTAAATGGCAATTTTGTCTGGCCAGTGACTGAATTATTTAATCACACCTGCCAAAAGTGATCAAGAGTGTATGAAATAAAGGGCAGATGTTGTGTGATTTACAATCCAAATGAGTTTCTTCTTCTAGTTTTGATTAAATAAAATAAAAATTAAATTATGCAAGAGCACATTTTCACTGTAACACTCTTTTTTCCTGATTCATTCAGTTTCAGATTGAACATTGAAATTACTACGCAGTGACTTGGTTTGAATAATATTCTCCAGACAGTGTTTGACTAGCCAGTGAAATTACACCTTTCCTTCACACCCATTTGCTATGCCTGTCTCACTCTCAAGGCTACCAGATCCCTCTGCATGGGTTAACATTTGAAAAGGACATAGGTGCATAAAATCCATTGTGCATAAACCCAGATAAAATGGTTGATATTTCAGATTTTAAGAAACC
>NW_015221650.1:0-1029 GCF_001447785.1 Gekko japonicus | reverse complement strand
CACCGGCGGAAGATGGCAACAGAAAGGGACGAGCAAATCTCCCTGGGGTGAGAGTTCCAGAGCTTCGGTGCCATGAGTGAGAAGGCCCTCAGTAAAATAAACTGAGATATATTTGCTGAATGCACAATGATCGTAGCTCTACTGGGCCCTCAAGATGACTTGGGCTCTGGACTTTTATACCCCAAGTCTCATCAGCCCTGTTTCGAGGGCGACTCATTTTGTATACCTGGCTCTCAAAGCTAAGATTTTTCACTAGTTCTCAAAGGTAAGACTTTTCACATTAACTGAGTGTCCTGAATTTGTTTGCAAATACTTTGCACGTGTGTGCATTTTCAGCCGGGAACCATAGCTGGATCAAGCAATATCTGACCATGGGTTCATGAATGCCTTTTCTGTGAGAGCAAAAGCACCATTTACATTCAAATGGTAGCTGTTGAGAATGAACCTGGGGTTACATAACTCCAGCAATCCAATGAGCGGTTATCATACGGCCAGATTGATTATCTGGTCCGCCACTGTGGAGATTATTCATTTATACGACACCTTTCTTCCCGATGGAGACCCAAATTTGTTTACATCGTTCTCCTGTCCTCCATTTTACCATCACAACAACCTAGTGAGGCAGGTTAGGCTGAGAATGTGTGACTGGCCCAAGGTCACCCAGCCAGTAGACATTGAACCTGAACCACCCAGATCCCTGCTGATACTCTAACCACACTGGCTCTCAAGATGAAAAATCACTCCAAATGTGGCTCATTTTATATTGTGAACGAACTAACAATGTAGCCATACATTTTTAAAAAAAATTCAAGGGATTAAAAACAGGAATTAAATTTTTTCAATTGAATACAGTTTTTGAGTACTTTTCCCCAATACTGTAAATTCACAATATTGGAGGAAGGTATGTTTTTCACATTATTAAGTTCATGATGAGAACTTGCAGTCAACAGACTAGCTGCACAGACTGATATTGTAATTACGACAACAAACAGATAACATTTTTGGCATCTTTTCTGTCCTAGAAGCTGC
>NW_015221649.1:0-1028 GCF_001447785.1 Gekko japonicus | reverse complement strand
TACTCTAGAAGTTTCTGAAACTGAGCTCCGCACAAGCACAAAGTCTATTCATGTGAACAGAGACCACTTGAAGACCAATAGTGACCACAAATGGGACTCTCAGCATGTGAGACTGTAGACAGGAAAAAAGAAAAAAAAAGTCGAGAACAAACCATCAAAACTATAAACAAACTGATACACAATAAAAATTATTATTATATTTGTCTCAGTGCATACAATACTATTCCAAGCCAACTTATACTACATAGGTTATGTTTAAAGTTTTATAATTCACTTAAACCCTTCCAAAAACTGGCGATGATAGCTTTCATATTAGCATGCTCGCAGGCACCCTAGTTACAGGTAAGCAACATGTCTTCCTTTGCATCCTAGGGGTCAGCCTATAGTGGCAAAGCTTAAAAAAAAAACACAACCAAAGCAGAACAGGCATAATGCAAAGTAAAAGCAGCAACTATTTAAAATAAATAAATAATGGATACACCTGCAGATGTAGCAGGTGGCCACAAGGACAGGCTTTGCAGGCTTTGGTCTTGAGTGTATTGAATGGTTAGGGAACAGTCAGTCCTTATTCCTGCCTTGCTAACAAACGATCCAATAAATGAAATTAAAGAGGTAAGCTGCCACCATCACAGTGGCTTCATGAGCAATATTTGACAGTGATTTTAAATAGCATTCAACATACTAGTAGTTGGTTGTCAATACTAGAACAGTCAATTGACCTGTATGCCAACCCTAGTTACAGAAATTAAGCTTCATTCTTTCATTCTAAGAGAAACTGTTTTGCAGTGGACAGTCAAGCAGAACAGAAATGTAACATCCCATCAATCATTTGATTAACCAGGTTCCGTCACAAAGCAACAGACCTTTTCACTTTAACATTTCTTTATCTAGGAAAGAAAATATTTTGGTGCATATTTGAACTTGTGTCCTAATGTTTAGGATCTTGGAGAGACTATGCTGATCTAGAAAAAGACAGAAGCATCCCCCCCACAAAAAGATAGTTGCCAACTTTGTTTTCCAGATTGAGA
>NW_015221648.1:0-1028 GCF_001447785.1 Gekko japonicus | reverse complement strand
TGGGGTGGAACTGTACTCTCCATGAACTTTGTTGCTGTAGCTACGTCCTTTGCCCATATCAGGACGTCATCGAGATAGGGGTAGACGTGGATTTCCTCCCTGTCATAGCTTTGTCACCAGGACCACCGATCTTGATGAACACCCTTGGAGCTGAGGATAGGCCAAAGGGCAAATCTCTGTACTGGAAGAGGCTCCCTTGGTGGTAGAAGTGGAGGAATCGCCTGGAATCCGGGTGCACAGGGATGTGACGGTAGGCCTCCTTGAGATTCAAGGAGGTCAGGACGTCTTCTTTTTGCAGGTTTAGTACTGCCCTCCAGTCCATGGGTCTCTTTGGAACCACAAAGAGTATTGAGTAGACCCCCTTGCAATGTTGATCCTTGGGGACCTCCCTCTCTCGTGCCTATTTGAGTCAGGTGTGGGATCGCTTGGCTTACTAGGCTTCTTTTCTCCCAGGATCTTGGGACTGGGATGGCGTAAACTGGTGTCTGTGGGGGTGAAGAGGTAAATTGTATCCTGCATCCATGATGATCGACAGCACCCATTTGTTGAAGAACTCCAGGCCCCTGAGAAGAACTCCCAATCATGTAGTTAAGCGGAGTGTTTTTTGACAGGCATACTTTTGTCCTGCCTGAATGGCATTTGTTGTCTCTGGTGGGTTTTGGACTGGTATTTTAAGGGGCAAAAACCTCTGAAGCCTTTGGGATCTCTTCTGCATCCTGGTTGTCTGAAGTCTCGAAAGGACTGGAGAGCTCTGACTTTTGAATCCCTATTCTCTACTGGCCGAGGATGAAGGCATTGCCTGCTTCTTGTCTTTTGTCTCAACTAAGACCTTTCCAGGTTTGATTCTTCAAAAAAAAGTCCGCTGAGAATTTTTCTAACCCAAGGTTGTTTCTAGACAGTAGGTCCATGTTCCAGTGTTTCAGCCAGGTGTTTCATCATATGTTTATGTTCACCACTTGTGCCTGGACACAGAACTGAATGGTGTCCTGTGATGCATCTGATGCGAATTCATCTTAAGCAAGGGCCTC
>NW_015221647.1:0-1029 GCF_001447785.1 Gekko japonicus | reverse complement strand
AACCTTATATGAAAAATTCTCTCCACAGAGGCCACTGTCCTAACCACTACACCAAAAAAGGTACATGAGTGAAGCATGCACCTCTTTAGCCACAGCGAGAAAGCAAAAAACAGTCAATCCTCTACTGCTGTCTAGCAAATATCACTAAAAGCAACCTGCCTGAATCAGAAGCCATGTTTGCGACACTTGCAGTGTCATACAAATGAGATGCTCTGAGCACCTATCATTTTGCTACAATTAGAGGCGAGCATAATCACTTTTAATTAGCCCTAGGCATAATCTTCCATAATCTTTCCTCTCCAATTTGGATTGAATGTTCACTGTTCCCAACGTGTGTTTGCAAGGACTCGACGTGGTTCCCTTTCTCTCTTGGCACTTAATTTCTCCATCTGCCGTTCTTCATGATAAGCGTTGGAGAATGTGTTCCTTTTTGAAACCCAAATTATTATTCATATATTAATTGTGTGCTAATCCCTCTTCTTTTGCTAATCTTAAACACAAGCTTGTGTGGTTTTGGATCCTGGTTCTGTTACCCATTCGACAAGAGCTGTTACAACGCTCGTTGGTAACGGTAACGGCGCCGTCAAAAACGACTGGCTGTCGAGAAGACCGTCTGATGATGCCGTAGAGTTTGTGTTTTCCAATGATGCTTAATGAGTGTAAAGTTTTAAGATGGCAATGGCCCAATTTTAATGAATGCCGGCGTAATAAATCTAAGGCTAAGGTTGGATTCCCGGCTCTTCAGAAGCCAAAGTATCTCCACTTAACTTGGTGTGATTCTCTCATGCTAAGTACTCTGATTATAACTCTCAAGACATTAAACTCATAATAGAGGTACTTATGGGATTTTTTTATAAACAGAAAAGCAGCATTATTGATGCTTGAAGGTTTCCCCCCCATGACATGTTTATTTTCAACATGGTCAACAACAGTGTTAGAACACTTGGTGTTGTGCCAGAAAGCTATACAAGAGCCGGTTTTCCTCACTAGGGCTGCGTCCATGTGTGGTTGCATATTGCACTATTGTCG
>NW_015221646.1:0-1029 GCF_001447785.1 Gekko japonicus | reverse complement strand
GAGCCACGACCAGTCAGAACAGCCAATGCTGGGCGAGACGAACCAAGGAACTGACCCTCCGAACTTCTTCGCCCATTGGACAATGATCTGATTCTACATACAGTAGCTCTCTTTAATGAGGCCTAATGTGCAGAGAAGCCTCTCAGTGGCTGTAGTGGGCAGCGCCAAAAGCAGCCACACTTCAAGATTTTCCCTCTTCCAGATTCCCTTTTGCAAGCTGCGGCACAAGAGCCCAGATTTTTTTTACATGGAATGAAAAAAATCTCAGGAGAAAAGGAAGAAAGATCTGGAAGCCGCCCAACAGCTGCTTAGGGACTAGCGGCTGCTACAAGAAGCTCGGGAGTTTCTTTAGATGCCTTGCATTGTTAAAAGGTGAATCAGAGCTTGGGAAGCAGATTGTATGAATATCTTTCCAGGCATAAACGATATCCTTTTAACCAACTAAACCCCTGGGTATTATTGCCGCGGTGACATCGTACGGACTGAATAATGCACCATTATCTCGTCTAAAGCGGATCTCTGTATTCTGTGGGCTGGCGGTGTTGCCCAGTAAAACAGGATGTCATATTATTTTGTCCTAGCAGGCCAGATGAAATCTGGATTGCGTTCAGATTTTTTTGCTGTGCTCTGCGCCATGTGATTTCTGGCATAAGCGCTCGCCCTTAATAAAAAAATATGCTAGGCATGAAGTCGGATGAGTCCAAGCCTAAAGGGAAAGGGCTGAGCATTTTCAGATGAAAGCAAACACGAAAAGCAATTTGTTTTTCCAAACGGCGGAACAATGCAGCAATACTCACCCATTCAAGAAATCTGTTAAACGCACACACACACACAAAAACACACACTGGTCCTGACATTTTCTGAAAACTGCTCTAACTGCTCGAAAGTCAAACTGGATCAGGGGTCTCCAACAGGGTGCCAGTTTGCCTGCCAACACCCTTCCCTGGGGCCCACCAAGTGTTTTCAAAAAGTGGGTTTGGGCCCTGTGGGGTTCCCGCCTAGCTGTCAGCTATGCTGCCATGGGGGTGG
>NW_015221645.1:0-1029 GCF_001447785.1 Gekko japonicus | reverse complement strand
GGCCAAGTATAAAGACCAAAACTGATACCAACAACAGATCTTTGTAATGAGGCCTGCAGACACCAGAGGAGTTAGAAATGAGAAGAGAGAAAGCAAAGGGATCACACTAAGTGTTCTATATTTAGCAAGTCTAAGAAAAACAAAGACATCATCATTAACCTTCAAGGAGCTGGGGCTTTAAATATTACTAGAGCCATGGCAAGCAATAGTAATAAATTATTAAATATTTAATATAACACTGGTTTGGTAAGAAATGATTATTCTGCAACTGATAGTCTTTAGACCCACTGGGCATTCTTACACTGAATTAAAAATGGGATGGGTGAGGAAATAGATGTTTTTCTGGTAGCTGGGCTGAAGCCATTAAGGATGTTAAGGCTTCCCTCCCTTTCAGAGTTTAAAGAGAGGCCCTGCTGGGAGAAGTTCATGAAAAATTTAAAAAGGAACATTCAACCAGGAACATGCTTGTGTCTCACACTAGCTTGCCTGAGGTCAAACAGTGTTTTCCCTCTGTAATATACAGTTAATGTCTTAGAAATAAATCATTCAGCAGATGTAGATGCCAAAACCTCAAAAACGAATTTTTTTTACAGTTTCTCTCAGGAACTGATTTGGATTAAGTGAGTGAATGCTGTTGTTAAAAACCATTTAACAGATGCTCTTTTCCTTAGTGCTATACAATGATGTGCAGGGAAATGCCTGGTGGACTTACTCCTAAGCCTCACTGAAATGCACAGGAGCTGTAAAATCTACAGCTTCCATCCTACGGATAGATTGTAAAACATTTCAGTGTTCACTGCTAAATTCTCACTTCCCTCATTGTGCTAGGAAAATGTGATTTTCCCATACTGAACATGCTCTCTAGGAGCATGCCACTTGGATGCATTTGAATGCATTTTTTTGGTACAAAACAAGGTATTATTCAGCATTTCAGCTAGAAAATTGAAGGATAAGGAGCTCAAAGTAAAACTGGACATTATAGTAAATGTCTGGTTTAGAGAAACCCAGAAGTGACATCAGTCCTCTCTG
>NW_015221644.1:0-1029 GCF_001447785.1 Gekko japonicus | reverse complement strand
AGTTTCCATTGATTAGGGGTTTCTGTTCTATCTGGGTATCTTCTTAAACCCACTGTTCCCATTTTGCTATACAGCTGTGTACTTGCACCCTTTGTTTTTCCCCTTTATTCACTAGGAACAAAATCCTATGAAAATCCCACAGTTGCAATTAAACAACATTACGCTCGTCAAGTAAATTCCCTTGTACAATTAAGTTCTTCCATTTGAAGAATGTATGTTTTATTTGCCCATTTGTAATGGAGAAGTTGGGTTAGAATTTTCGTGTAGTTTGCCCTCAGGGGCACCTTCCCTTCAGTTCAGAAATCGTAAACTTTTAAAATGTTTTTCTTATTTCTGAATGACGACCAGTATGAAGTCGGGGTAGTAAAATGAGACAATGCGGGGGATCTTTTTTATTATTATTGGGATCTTTTTTTATTACGTCAGATTTTTTTTTACCTTAAATAGGCAGCCAATGAGGCTATACATTCTTTTAAAGTAAGCCTACAATTAAATATTTATGGCATTAGTTTGTGAGGGCTTGTTCACAGGGTCCCTTTTGTCTCCACAATGTGTTCCTAAGAGTCTCCAGGGGCCACATTTACATGGAGAATGTCTTGCTGTCATATGAGCAAGATCTCCTTGGATATCTCTGCTTCTTTTCAGCAGTGTTTTCCATCATCAACACTCTTTTCACACTCCATGATCACAGATATCCCCCCCCCTTCAACTCCCCATGTATCCTTGGAAAACCAGCCTGTGTTACAGAAACAAATTCTAGTGGGGAAGCTGTGTTAGTCTGTTGCAATGAAAAAGAAAAATTGCGGCCTCATAACAGATTTATTGAAACATAAATTTGCATGGGTTAAAGCCACTTTGTCAGAAAAGTATCCTCAGATAATGGAAACATACCGAAGTGAGAAAAAGAAACAAAAATTATAAACAGTAGGGTTAAAAGGCAATGAAATGGCAGAACTTTGTGAGTTTTCTTTGCAAAACTTATGTCCCGCTCCGGGGTCGTGGGCCAGGAAGACCACCCCCCGGGAGCCC
>NW_015221643.1:0-1029 GCF_001447785.1 Gekko japonicus | reverse complement strand
GGAGCTGAGCCTGCAACTGAGGTACCGCAATTAGCAATCAAATTGTGATTCAAGCAAGCATATCTCAAATTCCCAGTTTGTAAGTGTACAGATTTACGCATGATTTTTTTTTTCCTACCCAACTAGGTGCAGCATGACCTGGTCAACTTTCTTTTGCCAACGGAAGACAATGAGAATCTACTGTTAAAAGAGAACTTTGATCACAGTGATAAATCCCTGGACATCATAAAAAAATCATCACTTAGTCTAAAGCATGCCATTTGTCCTATACATTAGCTCTGTCAATGAAGATTTCTTACAGTCAATCCCTGCCCAATATGAAACCCAGTTGATGGAGCCCATCAACAAGACCTTTGAGTACATTTACCATTCATTGCTCCCTCCTTCTAACAGCAGGCTTCCTAATACAAATTTCCAACTTCATTATCATGCAAAAGAGGAAAGTGATCTTAGTGTGACACTTCACCTGTCCAAGAGCAAGGAGAACTCAAGAAACGAAACCAATGAGATGTCCTTTAAGTGATTTCAGCCTCTATTATTATGCTATGACAAAATCCTAATTTTCATTCTTGTTACAAGTGAAATTAAAGACTGTGTGATGTTTTTGTTCCAATGCTCTGAGGTTACACATATGAGAAAATCATTCTGTGAAAAAACAATTACAGATCAGCAACTGAGGACAACTGGCCTGCGAGTGATTGGCAATCAGTTTGATGAAAATAATGAATTCCTGTCTGTCAATTTCCTTAGTATTTAGCTCTGCTTTTGACATCCCTCATTGTACCTGACACTTTTAGGAACAGTCTCTCTAGAATGCTGCACACAAAGTAGTCATAATGAACTCCTGGAGGAGGGGCAACACAGTCACATTTTCTAGAAAGGGAGCACTTTTATTCCTTTAAATTCCCAAGTCATAATTAAAGGAACATATCAACAATGAGCCATAGTGACTGAAAAACTTGATTTAATTAGATGTCCACTGTACCATTTATTCATAAATGACTCTCAGTGTATGATAGTATAATTATT
>NW_015221642.1:0-1029 GCF_001447785.1 Gekko japonicus | reverse complement strand
AGAGAGAGAGAGAGAGAGAGAGGTTTGGCCTCCAGGGAAATTCTTTCACAGTAGTCTAAGGCAATAAATAATCTCTCTTTGTGTTAAAACAACACTCTGCAAGTTCACAACTGGAGCATCTGCACCTTGGAATGCTCCCCAGGGTTCCTCACAGAGAGCAGAATGCTGAGGTTTGCCGGGATTATTGCACGGGAGTTTCCCATTTATAATAAATTGATGCACCTTAGGAATCTTCTACCTGGAAGCGATCATTATTAGAGGTTAAAGTAACCAAAGCCCTGAGGCATTTGCGAGGCAGAGGTAGTTAACAATTCCAGCTTTCTATAACGTTTGTAAAGGGATTTGGCATTCCCGCTGGATGTGAGACACGATATCAATATAAGGTGATTATCACAACGTCCTCCTCCATTAATCCTCCTTGGCAATTATATCAAGTGAATAATACCTTCCACTCATTTTCTGCTGGGCCATGGAAACAGGCTCTGCAAGGTTGTGGTTCCAATGTCACCTTTTCCCATTTCTGTCTCCTTGCAAAATGGTGGTGTGAGCACACCATGAACAATAATTTATCAAGCTCATGGAGGATAGGTTTATTACAAGCTATTAGCCAGGGCTACTTTGTTCATGTTAGTTTGCTCTGAATAACATCACAGTCCGCTTAATCAGAAACAATCCTAAGTATATTCCTGGGAGAACACAGCATCTTGTCTCCCATCATGGAATTCAAGATCATGTACATGGAGCACCAAAGTAGCTCTCTGCTCACGGCAAATCCCTGCCTGGTTTGTTGATTATATCCTGCATCTTCCAGCCATACCCAGGACAGGAAGCTGGCTAGCTGCCAGCATCCCTTTCATACCCCTGACAAAGTCCCCCTAGTCGAGAAAAGCTGATGCTGCAATATAGCTGTTAAGCCGCCATCTTTTATAATCTTGCCAAGTTTGAGTTCCCCATCAAGGGTTCGCATGGAACCTCTCTCTTCATCAAAATATGAAATCCACAGTGTCCTTGCTACCTCCCCAAGGTGCC
>NW_015221641.1:0-1029 GCF_001447785.1 Gekko japonicus | reverse complement strand
GAGTCCAGTAGGACCTTTGAGACCAACAAGGTTTCCAGGGTCTAAGCTTCCAAGACTCAAAGCTCCTGTTGTCAGGTTAAAGTGCTACTGGACTCAAACCTTACATGAAATGACATTCTTACAGTTCCTACATTTTTTAGAACAGCCGTTCCCCTCTTGCTTTCATGAGCAGGGATTATCCTCCCTTCCGGCTTTGTTTTCTGGTAGGTGGCGAACAGAGAAGCAGAGCACAGGACAGAGGAGAGATGAACTGTTTGGTGATGAAACTGACCTTCAAGCAGTGCACCACATCTGCCTGGCTGCCACTACTTCAAAACTGGCTGGATTTCAAATCAGCACACAGAGAGACCATGTTCGGAAGACTTTGAAATGAACGTTTTTTAAAAGAGAGGCCCTAAACAAGATGCAGACAGTTAAAGCCTCAAATTGCAGCAATGCTAAAGCTAAATTAGTTGGGGGGGGGGAGGTATTTTACTTAAAAGCAACGAGAGGAGACTGCCTGTTCTAGCCCTGGGGGAAATGCTCATTAAAATATATAGCAGGCATTTATGCAGTGCAAAATCTAAGCAAAGGGCAAAAGCTATTTTGTTCTTTCCTGGCAGACGGATGGTTAGGAAACCAGGATTGATAGGTGATTGCGGCCAGAGAAATTGTTTCGGCAGAGCGCAAATGGAAAACAGAAACAAGAAGCTAAAAGGGGGGTAATTAGCCCCTGTTTGCCAACAAAATGTATAAGACACACGGGTGAAAAACAAACAGGGCTGTCCGCGTTCACCTAAGAGTTCTACAGATTCCACAGTTAGCAAAGCCAGATTTTCTGCAAACTGGATAAACAATGCATCCTCTTCACATATTTTGGCTAACAAGAGTCACTTAGAAGGTACAAACATCTCTACAATAAGTTGAAATTTAGTTCTTATAAGCAGAACAATGTAATATAGCTAGAATGGTGTAATGCAGCGGGACCCAACCTGGTGCAAACCAGTATGTTTCTTGGATTCTACTTCTTTCTTCCACAAAGCATCTCAT
>NW_015221640.1:0-1029 GCF_001447785.1 Gekko japonicus | reverse complement strand
AGCTTAGAGGGAGCATTGCTCACAGGGAATTATGATGTAGATAACAAGCCTCCCTTGGTTTGGAGCGATAGGCAAGAAGTCTCTTGTGCTGTTTTACTAAGCCTTCCATAGCTAGGCCAGTTCAGTAGCAGGTGGCAAAGCCGCTGCTGGAACCCTTATACGCGCACGCGCCTTTTTGTTTAAAACTTCTAAATAAGGTGCGCTTATTTTCAGAGAAACTTTATCTGGCTAACCAAGTTTCATGACAACTTATTTAGCATCCTTTTCACCAGCCCCCTTTTTACTTGCAAACGAACATCATGGTTTATAACATTCTGCAAAAGAAGGAATCCAGGACAGCAATTTTTTAAAAAAGCAACAGGGGCAGACATCGGCTCCACTAGCCACGACAGGCACTGGGCAAGCCCCCTGTCCTCTATTCTCACTACACACATACACCCCCCTTCTCCCCACCAGAGGATTACAGCAGAAGCCCCTCCACTGAACTTTTTTTTTTTTTTTAAAGAGGCCCTTACTTTTTCTAGCTCTCGTAAGCTAGCTGCAAAACTGCTCGAGTCAGGACGGTAGAGCGGGCACTGAAGGTGCTGTGCGGGCTGGCTGTGCACTGCTTCGGACGCTCGGATCGGGATGATCCGGGGAAATGCATCTGCAAGGAGGAGAAGGAAGGAGGTAAGAGACACACAGTCCTGCAGGGAGTGACCATGAAAAAAGAAACGACAAGTGCTTGGAGCTAACTTTTTTTGTTGCAAGATAAACTATAAGGTAGTTACTGATGAAGAGATCCTGCAGTGAAATCCGGAAACTCAGGATTCCAAATGTTCTTCAGATATTCCAGACACTGGTCATCATCGTCCCCCCCAAAAAATAACACATGCAAAGGATTTTGGACAGTATATAAACACACATTTCTCATTTTCACTAATAACCTGGCAAGCCACCCATTTGGATGGCAAAATCTTCACAACAGAGCTTCCCGCTGAAAAGGCAGAGCTCTGTACTCTGCACACAGGCAGAGGGGAAGAGACTCCC
>NW_015221639.1:0-1029 GCF_001447785.1 Gekko japonicus | reverse complement strand
GAAGTGTTTGCATATCCATGAGCATATATTTCCTTCCTTAGATTGCTTTCCAAATTAATGAAGTCATGATAATTGTAGAAGGTAGGTGTTGAACAGTACTTCAATAAGAGAGAAAACCTTTTAGCATTTTCAAAACAGATGCTGAAGCTATGCTTCTTCTACAGAATAACAACACTTTATTGCCCTCTCTTTTTGAGTAGTATGATTGCTAAATGGTCTGCTTGAATCCAAGTCTCTTGCCTGACTTTTGTTTGGTTATATTCTGTCTTTCTTCCATCATGGAACTCAAGGTTGTGGAGATCCATCCAGGCCTTAACCAGATCCATAGCTGCTTACTTATATCAAGATGATTCTATCATGTGCCCTCCAACAATGTCTTGGGGTGACCAACCATACTCTTAAAACTCACAAGACCACAGTAAGACATTCAGCAATGAGCCACAGAGGTCCATTCACAATTCTGAGCAGAACAACCATGAGGTCAGGAAAGCATTCAAGCTCTGGATCCCTCTGCACTTTTGCTGGCAATATTCAGGCCATAATGAAATTTAATATCATGAAGCCCTGAAAAGTCTGACATTAACAAAGGTCTTCCAAACCGTAGTCCAATGTCCCATCCACTGAGCCACCCTGTTTCTCAAGCTCCTTCTTCTCACATATGCACACATACAAAAACACATATTCCCCAAAGACCTGGGCAACACTGGTAATGTGACTCATCATTAAAATAATTACTTAACAGCTTGAGGGAAATGAAATAAACTGTTTATTGTGGCACAGTTATCCACATGCCAGAAAATAAACTAGTTTATCTGTTGAGTCTGTATGTTCCTTACTGGTTCAGCATAGCCTTCTAGGCAAACAGGATCCAGATTTATACCCAGGATTCCAGGTGGTTATGCTCCTGTTGCCCCCACAGGATGATCATGACACAGATACGCCACGTGGTAGGTGCCAAGCTACCAGTTTTTGTTATATGTTAAGGAGTCTGCTATTCCTAACCATTATAATATGGTTTCAGATATATTG
>NW_015221638.1:0-1029 GCF_001447785.1 Gekko japonicus | reverse complement strand
GTTATTCCCATAGTTGATCTTGGAACCATGTGATTAATAAATACAAGACTTTACATCACAAAACCACTGTGCATAACTCATTGCAATATGTTACTAATGGCAATGTCTCCAGAGGAGAGGCCAGGATGGAAGCAAGGTTACCTCCCCCTCTTGTGAAGCATGATTTCTGCCTGATTAAGGATGGGGTCATTGGTAGGACAACATAAGAAAGGGTCACACAGAGCTATTTCAGCAGTAATTCCACCACTTTCACTCTTCTCACTGTCAGGAGAAAATTCTTATTTTCCTTGAAAATATTTGCAATTAAATTTTGCTTTCTTTCTGAAATAGGCTAAAATGGACTATTGGGTGTCTGAAGGTGAGTACCTATCCAAAGAAGTGGGAAAATTAACACAGAGATGCTAGTATCAAGAAGCTATGTCAAAGGACAAATGTCAGATAGGTTAGTCGACATGTGATACGATGCCATGCATGTGACAGAGGACATTCAGTTTTTCTCCCATTTCCAAAGAGTTCTGATGATTCCAAGCTGAAGGATAAAGGCAAGGAAAATGCCAACATGAGAAGAACCATACAAGGGTGTTATTTAAAAAAAATAGTTTGCATTATTGTTTCAGGAACAAAGTCCAGTACTTTGACAGAGACTATTCCAAGAGGTGAGCAGCTCAATCTAGCAGGGTCTCACATTTTTTCCACCTGTGTTTGTACAACATCAAGTACATAGATGTGGAAGCTTCACTAAAACAGGAGATTTAGAAGTAGCGGGGACCAAGCATGAGGCTGGAACCCCAATGCTGGAGAAGGCTTATGCAATGGCAAGCTCTGGCAGACAGATGTTGCAGCCACACAGCAAGTATGCCCTCCACCCTTTTATGCTACTGAAAGCCTTCTTAGGCTGAATCCATGCTGCTAAATGATTTCCAGCCCTTAGCATTTTGTTTCCAAACCAATTGTTTCCCCACTTTCAGTGCAATCTGAAGAACATTTTGTGAAGAACATGAAGCCCCACTGAATAGACCTGAGTACGAT
>NW_015221637.1:0-1029 GCF_001447785.1 Gekko japonicus | reverse complement strand
TCCAGGGGAACTGATCACTGTAGTCTGGTAATGAACTGTAATTCTGAGTAATTACCTGGAAGCTGGTATCCCTACCTGACCGACCAATAGAGAGAGATCTGGCCAGGCAACCATAACTTTTGTTTGTTAGAGGAGGGGGTGGTTATTTTTCCTTTTTAATGATTCAGCTCAGAGTGACCATTGATGGAGAAAAGTTGCCAGCTGTGACTACAACAGCTCAGCTTCCCCATATGAATCAGGTATTCTCGAGAAGATCATCTTGCTCTAACAAGAAAGCCACCCTCCTTAGTAGCAATTTGCTTGCATCCAGGATAAGCCACAGCACCTGGCAGCAAGTAGTTTCTACTTTGTGGGTAGTTTCAGGATTTTTTTAAGTAGTGGACTTGACACCACCTTGTTGATTTCACATATACATATAAAATGTTAGGAACTTTATTTGGAGTGTAGCTAATGAAAAACACCCTTTGTTAACCTTAGAATGGAAGCTCATCTGAATGAAAACGCTCCCAAGCACTGGGGCTTTGCACTGACTATGCTGTTTTTCTGGTGGTGCCTCAGTGTCTGCAAATGCACTCTGCTTTCGATTCCCATGTCTTTAAATGTCCACTTCTGAGGGGTGGCAAAAAGAACTGGGAGCAAGGAGGAGAAAGTGACTCAGTATGTATTTGCCGGACAGGCATGCTGGTCAGCCAGAACACTTTGCCCATGATCATGTCACACAGTGTCACCGCTGCATTTTCCTTCAAACATTGCTGTCTTCTTCCTGACTTGGGAAAGACACTCATTTTAGGTAAGCAGGGGTGCCTCCTTGCTCAAGCCATTCAGGCTATTTGATGCTTGCCTGATAGCTGCAGTCAGCCAATGACTTAATTGCTAAGGTTTTGGTATCCAGTTTCCCATCCCACCCAACCTGGTAACTTCAGAGAAAAAGGCAAAAAGGCTTTGCTGTATAAAAGTCATCCTAGTACTCTGCTAGCAGAATGGGAAATTGTTTACAAGCTAATTGGCTTAACAGGCTTCAGCTAATTG
>NW_015221636.1:0-1029 GCF_001447785.1 Gekko japonicus | reverse complement strand
TCCGATCTTCCGCCGTCCTCTGAAGTTTGACTACCGGGTAGGAAAGAAAGACAACGAGGAAAAGAGGAGAGGCTATGGAGGGGAAGGAAAAGAGTAATTGTGCAGGAAGTAAAAAATGAGATACCCCTTCAAGCCCCTGCAGGTACCCTGCTTACGTGCATATCCTTGACACATTTAATGCTCTGCTACTTGCATAAACACAAAAGTGAGGTAAAGGCTTGTTAACTCAGCCCAACAGTGTGAACAACCTTACACAGGATAAGGCAATTAGAGGTGATCCACCTGCAAGGAGTATGGCAACAGCCACAGAACTGGCACCACACACCATATCAGCTCTGAGATGGATATATAGAGCAACACCTCCATTAATATTATGGTTATGTTCCTAAAAAGAGAATGCTAAGTGAAACAGCTCTGTGAGAGGTACTGATACCATTAATTCTAGGGGAAATGTGGTCACAGTATCGCCATTTCTTACATACGTGTGACATATGAGGTATCAACTGGAGGCGGTGCCAGTCACCAGCTGACTGGCCCTGATAGGCTGGAGCATTCAGAAGCCTCTCTGGATTGCTTTACACATTGAGCCTTCCTTTTGGAAGAGGTGTGGCTGCCTCCTCAGCTCAGCCACAGCCCTCAACCATGCAGGTCTTTAGCTGAGAGGCGGACATCCTTTCCACAGCAGTGATACACTGCTTTTGGCTTAACCACATTTATTTCTGGCTGTGCTGATCACACCACAGAGCCACTGCCCATCCCCCCATTTTATTTTTTTAAAAACCACTCAGATCAAACAGTGCTATAATGAAACAACTTTATAGGAATTATTACTGTAATTCACTGTTCCTCAGCATCTTCTGCCTTAACAGATGCGGCTTTGTTCAAGTTTCTCAAAAGCATGAATGGAAGCTGCTGCTCCTGCCACCATTACCAGAGGCTATCCTCAACTGACTTGCAGGCCTTCCACTGGTAGCAGCTGGATGTTCGGGCACATTCCAACTTCATATCCTAGGCACTGGTTATTCCACT
>NW_015221635.1:0-1030 GCF_001447785.1 Gekko japonicus | reverse complement strand
ATCTCTGCAACAAAAGGGGTCAGAGACTTGCTTTTTTTGCTGCTGTTAATGAAAGCTAGAAGTACAGAAAATATGAAAGCGACTGTTACGATACTATAGTGTTATAGCAATTGCCATTTTTAAAAAATGAGAAAGCCCCTTGGTGGTGTGGGTCAAAATGGATACAACAGGGACTGGAACGGGGAAAATAAGGGGAAACCGGCCATGTAGAAGCCTCATTGTCACTGCAATGTATTGGCAGCAACAGAGAAACAACACAAGCCCGTCACTCTGTGAGGAACACTACAGACTCCTCGGGACCTTCTTTTGGCTGACAGATAGCTACAATACTCACACTGCCTGCCACAGTTCCATACTCTCCAGCATTTCAAGATGAAAATAGGAATCGTCTTGTGTTCTTGTAATACACAGTCCTCGCACCAAACATCACTGCCACCATGTCCACCCCTACACACACAAATCCCACTACCCACTGCTGTGGCTTTTCCTGTTGCATTAATTGACACTGCAATATTCCATACTCCACTGCTTCTGAAAACTGGATTGTAAAGTCTCCGTTCCCATTTTTTAAAAAAGCCAAGGAGTTTGTGAGTTTAATCTCACAATAGATCTGCTTGTAATTATAGAGCAGCAGCAACTCAGGCACATAAAGCAACATTTGCTGTCTGGGTCAGGGCCTTTTTAAAGGAAAATTGGGGACTGCTCAATGGTATGTGATTGCAATTCACACCCACAGCGTGCTCCGCTGCAATGCACCTGTCCAAGTCATGCGTGTACAATGCACTGCTGTTTAGAGCCACATTACTTGAGATTTGGAAGCCTACATAGACTGGGGGGGAAATCTGCAGAACCAGGAATTTTAACAGCCCCAATGAAGAAGACCTGAATGCCTGAACAGCATAAAAGGTTCTTTTGGAATTGCACTTTTTGTGTCTGGAATTTTGTGTCTGCAACTTTTAAGAAGCCCTGGAAAGGTAGTTACTGGATGACGAAGCTAGACAGGAAAGTAGTGCATATGTTCACACCCCGT
>NW_015221634.1:0-1029 GCF_001447785.1 Gekko japonicus | reverse complement strand
AGCCCCTCCCCCGGGAAATTGGAAAGTCTATGCTCCTGTCTCCAGGTCACACAGGAGGAGTTCATAAAGTGGCTCCTTCCCATGCTATGGAGGAGTGATAATGGCATTGACAGTAAGGCACTGTGACTTGGAATTAATACAGGAATGTGAGGAAGAGTCATGCTGTAATAGGTCTCTCACCACTAAAGTCAGGTTTGGAAAGGACCCTTAGCAGGCATGCACATACCTTATAGGAGTAATTTCATTATCAAATTTTCTGATTTCAAGGCATTTTTTCCCCCAGGAAATGTATTGACCTAGTGACAATTCATATACATATCTGTCATTGTAAGGTATGCTTCTTTTCCAAATGTTGTCCTGCATTGTGGTATTGGTAGCATTAGTGCTTTGTAACTACTTTCTTGTTTTTCTCTATAAGTGTTTGATGGTGGCATGAATGTTGGAGGATTTGGTGAGATTATGTAAGAAATGGTTTTGTGCAAAAAGCTTCAAATGTTAGAAGAACTGAGATAGTTTGATGTGAAAGGGTTAAAATACTGCAAACTGTAGGGTTTGTGAAAATACAAGAGAAATAAGATATTGGTAGATGTTCTGAAAAGTTAGACAGACTGCTTTATAATACACAGATGTATTTCAACCTTTATTGTGGAAATCGTTTTCTTTCCTGGCTTGAGGTCATTAACTGTAAACTCTGAATTTGGGAAAACATTTGATCACTATAAGACTTTCATGATAGAGGTTTTGCCCATACTTTAAAACAGCATGTTGCTTGTTTTACATATGAAGAGGAGAGATGCAGTCTGCATTTCAGAATGTAATTGCATTATTTGGGCTTTTTTGTCTCATACTTCTAAGGCTCCTTGTATGTAACTATCTGCTGGACAAGAAAATTTATGGGAGCTGGAGACTAACTCCAGATGGGTAGGCATGTTAGTCTCCCGTTGTATCAGGTGATTTGAGCTATCAAGAAAGCTTTGCTGTACTCCTGCTTTTTTCTGAAAGTGTGACTCTGTGGCATGTAATTCAGTT
>NW_015221633.1:0-1030 GCF_001447785.1 Gekko japonicus | reverse complement strand
AACAGCATTTGCAATCATAAAAATAAAATGATCTCTTGATACTTTATGAAGGCAAATTAAGTGAAGGCATTATCAGCAGATGAAAAAAGAACATCTGGGCACACTGCTGCATTCAGAGTTATTACATAACTTAAAGACAAGCACTATTTTTCCTTTATATGCAGGATTCATACTGAGCTATTCAAACTCTTCTTCTAGTGAAATATCATGTACAAACTTAATTAGTTTTTCACAGAAGCCCTCTGGGCATTCTAAACAATATGAAAGGAAATGTTTTAAGAAATGGAACTTGGGTAGTGGTTGTTGAATGGAAAACTGTTCTAATAGGGCACTTGTCTTTGCTAAATTACAGGTTTTTAAGGAAGCAATTAAGGAGCATATTAGAGCACATACAGTCAGTAATGGTAAATAAGCTTCAAAACTACATGATTAATTAATATGTTAGCTCTGTTCAACCAGCAGAAGGTAACTTTTGTGTAAGACTATATTTCTGAAATGAGCAGAATCATGTAGCCTAACCCTAGGCCTATTTGTTCAGAAGTAACTGAGTTCCTTTTGGAGGGACATTATGTAAAAAAAATTGTACCTAGGATTATATTAGATGTCTTTTAAATTATTAGGCCTTGATCTAGGCAATGTGAAGTCCTGTTGGTGGTGAAATGTTGAACTCAACTAAGTGAAGAGTTTTCTTAGATCCTGCTTTGTTATTTGAAGACTGGGTAAATGCAGTTGTGAGAAGGACTTTTCTCAGGTGGATCTTGCGCATAGATTCTCTTCTCTTGTACTCTGCTACTTGGCCATTGTGATTTACATTTCTGAAACTTCCAGACTAGACTGTTGCAATGTATTCTACATGGGGCTGCTCTTTCAGATTATTCAGAAGCTGTAATGCATAAAGGATACAGCTGCTTGTCTACTGATTAAAGCCCAGAGGTGCAATCATATTATTCTGATTTTAAGATAGCTCCATTGCCTAACTGTACATTCCTGACTGTAACGAGGTGCTGGCTATCACTTTTACAGCCTCACA
>NW_015221632.1:0-1030 GCF_001447785.1 Gekko japonicus | reverse complement strand
CAAGAGATGAAGGTAATCTACACTCTATTGTCATATCTCTTCAGTGACCCAGGTCACAAAAATTTTCAATTAGATCTTTCCCTTCTGTAAACACAAAATTTTCTGATGCTGTATTTTTTCCATGGAAAAGTTTGATCTTTGGATATATAAATACAGTCTATTTGTAGTTGTCAGGGCTGTTGTGCTGCAGAGCAGTCATATTAGATGGGCGAAATGCAGGATATGAAGTTATGGACAAACCCCAGTTCCTGTACATGGTCCAGGCTTGTGCCCTGTGTGTTTTGTCTTCTTTTGCTAAACTAATTAGTTGAATTTGAATCACAAAAATATTCCAGAAGTTTTCACTATTCAAATTTTCCAAGAAAACCCACATTACTGCAGTTCAGTTTTTTTATGGGAGAGTTTGGGTACACTGAAGGAATGTGCCACGTAACTGTGAGTCCCTTATTATAATTACTATACAGCCTGACCTCCAAGGAAGGACTCTGTCCATGGCAAGAATATATCCAGTCCTTGGGTTATAGTCCTAAACCGAAAACACACAAGAAACCAAGAACAGTGGTACCCAAGATACAGAAATCTGCCATCATTGACATATATCTTTTCACAATACCAAAATGTCTAACAGTTATAAAAATCATCCAGCTTGAAAGAAACAGGTCTAACTAATTTTCTGACTGTTAAAATAGGAACGTTATCTTACTTCCACTGGATGCTGTTTTTTGACTTTTTTTCAATTAGATCTATCCCTTCCAGCACATTGGTGATATCATAGATCCTCCTTTTTTGTCTTACGGCAAGAGTATCAGCAGCCTGGTAACAGAACAGAGATAAAGAACAATAAATGCAGATGAAGGGCAAAAGGGGAGAATCCTTAAACAGCTCCATTGAAGCTACACAACGTTCCTAGAGAATATTAATCACTAATCTAAAAGGGAAATCTTCCACTTGCCACTGGCACAGATGTGCAATTAGAGGTCTTGGACCACCCTCTCTTTCTCTGGAGTGAGACGAGGACAGTCACCTTCAA
>NW_015221631.1:0-1030 GCF_001447785.1 Gekko japonicus | reverse complement strand
TTTTAGGGACGTTTCGGCGAATTTAGGGTGTGTTCAGATCTACGCTGTTTGATCAGTTGTGCTTCTGTGGAAGTGAAGTATTGTATGCAGCTGCACAATTCCTAGTCCTTCCTGGCAACCAGCCCCTCTCTTACCTAGATGTAATGGCTGAGGACATCTTGTTTCACTGTATCTGAAGAACTGTGCATCTACACGAAAGCTTATATCCAGAACAAAACTTTGCCACTGGACTCCAACATTGTTTTGGTCCGTTAAGCTCAGTGAAAGTCAGTTCTGCCTGTTTGCAGCAGAATCGGTGCATAGCGCCAATTGGCTGGTGCGTGTGGTGTCACAAACCCACCTCCCTCTTTCCTTCAAGGTCGTTCGGAAGGTCTAAAAAATGAGTTTCCCTTCTTAAGAGAATGAAGCAATGACTAATTTTATTTTATTTTTAATGTGGGCAGTCCAGCTGTAGATTTGGGGAACTGTGCAGCAGGTAACTGAAAGCGGTGTTTGGAATGTTAAGGATGCCTGGCACCGTGAAGGCGATGGAACTGAGCTCCTTCCACAGGGGAGGAAAAATTTCTAGCAAGTCCTCTTTAAGCTTGCCTGAATGTGGGTTGGCATTGTTGCTGTAAATATGCCCCCCCCTTCTTCCAGGCATCTGTGTGCTGATTCATTTTTCACAACGGTGTCCTAGCATATTTTCAACACTAACCCCCCCCCCAAACAAAAGCAGTTTACTCTCTTGTTAATTGCGGCATTGAAGTACTTGGCTTCTGTATGGCTTAAGATTGCTGCTGTATTTGGGATTTGTGTTCTGGATTTTGCTATGGACCAACGTGGCTGTTGACATTTCTTTTCTGTTTACGTCCCTCGAGTAGTTCCCCCCCCCTGCAATAAACCGGCACTGAACAGGCAATGCAAATTTAGAAAGGGGTGGATCGGCCCTTTAACTCATTGGAGAATTCCCTGTTGGGACACTGCCTTGGAGGCCAACTGAGGTCGGCACTGAAGGGGGCCACTGGCTCAGTGGAAGAGCCTCTGCTTG
>NW_015221630.1:0-1030 GCF_001447785.1 Gekko japonicus | reverse complement strand
ACATGGAAGTAATTGGCAGAGTAGGTCTTCCTGGCAACTTCCTGTGTGCTCCCAAAATGATTTAATTCATCTGAGTTCACAGCAGTCCTTTGGACAGCAAAAGTGATCCTATTTATTGATTTTGTTAATCTGTCATAGCCACATTTGCTGTCCTTTTATCCACTGTGTATGGAATGGAAAGTCCTTTCCCTATCCTTAGGATATAATATTTTTGTCCTCAAAATAAATACACTGAAAATGTCAAGTCTACACGGAACCAGACAAATGATACTATGCGGTTAAGAGAAATCACAGAGATGTCTCTTTTGCCACATAACCAAGTGGCTTTGTCCTGCAGCTGCACATCAGGGAGTGCATTACTTCTGAAGGATGCAGCAGTCAATTCACCAAGTGAGAGGATCCGTCTGTGCAAATGCCTGTCACCAGACATTTTAGCTCCCAGGCATTTTATGTACAGTTGCTCCTGTATTTCAAAGAAAACATTCAGAGATTATTCTGATGTGTGCATGCTTTCAACTTTTAGGCTGTAGTCAGGAAAACAAACCTGCATTTTGTTCTTAAAAGAAAAACAGTTAGGATATGAAGAGGCAACTGGCCTTAGTTTGACTTAATCACTTTCTTGAATTTCAAAGTGCAGTTCCAAGCACAGTTACATCTTTATAAGTCCACTGAAGTCAGTGAGCTCAGAAGTATGTAACTCTGCTCAAGACTGCACTGTCAGTCATCTAGCTCACTCTAGAAAACTGTTTGGGACCCAACAGATTTTATGGGGAAAGTAGAATCCCACTAAAAAGGACCACTGATGAAATATGTTAACATATTCAAATAGCAGCACTGTATGACATAGTGCTTTTTCTGTGGTAACTACCCCACATTACTCATCACTTTTTACAATGGTTATTACACTCACCCACTCTTTTTCTCTGAACCCTATGGGGGCATATGGCCTCTCTCTCGCCGTTAGTGGTAACTCACAAGAAGGAAATTTTTCACTGTAGGATTTTGGAGGGTGTTAAGGAGTCTCAAGGAG
>NW_015221629.1:0-1030 GCF_001447785.1 Gekko japonicus | reverse complement strand
TCTTCCATTTCCAGACTGATCAGCCTTTGATCCTGCTGTGTTAATCATTTCAAGGAAACATTTCATCCCTAGAGAAACCTTGAACATTGACTTGGAATCTTTCCTCTCAGGAGCCATTCCTTCATGGAACTCCAGGTGAGTAAACTGTGGAGGCTGAGCCTGGGAGAGTGCCAGGTCTAACTCTGAAGGTGTTGCTGGTGAGGATTAATTAATAAAGACCTCATGCCTACTGACTAGGAATTCAACTTCCCTAACCTGGATTAGATAGTTTCTGCAAAAATTGATTGAATCTACTGCAGAGCAATGAAGGAACCAAAAATTTTTGTTGTCTGAATAGGATGCATTACAGGTGTGCTGCAGAAGTCTGTGTTGGACTAGGCTCATTGAGACCCAGGTTCCAATCCCTGCTTATCATAAAATTCACTAGGTGATTTTGAACCTTGATTTTTCTTTCAGTCTAACCTACTTGACAGGGTTGTTGTGAGATTAAAATGCAGGAGGGGAAACCCAAAAAAGGGGAGAGAGAAATGGAACTTTCAGGTCATGACCTTCAGGCCTTTTTGTCAGCATCCTGGAGACAACACAGTGGTGACTTCAATGGGAATGGGGTGTGGCTGGTATCAGGTTACACACTGGGATGGTGGGAAAGAGAAACAATATACAAGCAAAAAAATTAGCTGCTGCTTCTCAGCATGGCCGGGCGCGACCAGATTCCAGCCACACCCTGTACCCATTGAAGTCACCACTGT
Source organism: Gekko japonicus (assembly GCF_001447785.1). NCBI lineage: Eukaryota > Metazoa > Chordata > Lepidosauria > Squamata > Gekkonidae > Gekko > Gekko japonicus. The sequence continues at coordinate 281 of NW_015221629.1, read as the reverse complement.
GTTGTATGCAGGATGCTGACACAGGAGCCTGACAAGTCCATTTCTCTCCCCTATTTTTGTTCTGTTTATTTCATTTTTCTTAAAACATGCCAAAGCTCTAGGTACCTCAAGATAGTTTCAATCTAGTGTTGAGTCTTGCTTCCCATTGGAACTTGGGTAGACTTTTAAGGTTCGATTTATACTCTGGTTTCTCTTTGTAGTGTATAAATCTTTCACCTTTGATTTTTTAAAAGACTGGACCCAGACTACATTTTTGTTGGATATTTAGTAGAGTAAATGAA
>NW_015221628.1:0-1030 GCF_001447785.1 Gekko japonicus | reverse complement strand
TATATTCCTGTGAATATTCCTTCCAAAGAGAGAATTAGCAGTGGGGGGGGGGGACCAGGTTGGGAAAGTGGGAGAAGGGCTCAGTCCCTCCCTCCCATGCGATCATTCAGGTCCCTCCCAATCAGGATTCCCTCCAACTACCATTTAGTAATAAAGTGGCTCTGGAGAATCTCTCAACATCACGTCTACTTTGACCGTTAGACTGGCCTCTGTTTAAACCGTCTGTGAACAGCCTTTTAATCTGCATCAATTAGCAAGCGATAATGTTTCTCCCCCGTGCTGTGAAAAATCTTACCTGCCAATTCCTGCACAACATGCTGCTATTAAAAGTACAAGAACAGCACAGGGTGTTTTCATTCTTTTGTGGCTGGCTGGCATTTCTCCTGCCTGCTGTTACGGTTTCCTGTCCTCCACCACCTACCCTTGCCTACGCCCTGCCCATTTCTAGGCTCAGCGTGGTGGTTTTTCCTCGTCAGCCCTGTTTCAAATGTTTAACATTTTTGTTACTGCAAAAATAACAAAGGGATGCCTTGCGTGTGCAGCCCACACTGACAACTGAACTGTAAAAGCACCACAACTACCCCCAAATTCTCCGGGGGATCTCCAGGAAAGCCTAGGGTCTTCCTACAGAACTGACTGTATTATGTGCAGTGTGTCCAATAGAATTCGTTTAAATGATTATTCCTATTCTGCACGTATAAAATGGGGGGGGGGGACAGCACACAAAGTGAGCAATCTGTTCACTTTAATGTGCTAACCTGCCTCTAAACCTGGTGGAGATTAATTTCACCTACCACACAGGGGCAAAAGCATGGCTAAGATATAAAGAAATGTATCTTCTCCACCGGATCTACAGTGTCATCGCCTGATTCAGTGCTTTAGGGCAATGCAGTAGTGTCGCCAGCTACTAAACTAGTCGTTCTAGCTGTTTGTTTAATATCAATTCGATAAGCAGCAATTAGCAGGTGATGATGTTTAACGCCATGCCACAAAAAAAATCACCCTCCCACTGCCACTCATTAAACCTCTA
>NW_015221627.1:0-1030 GCF_001447785.1 Gekko japonicus | reverse complement strand
GGTAAAAATCAAATAAATAAATCAATAAATAAATTCACAAAGCCAATAACTGAATCAGAAAAGATTGTGTAAATTGACCCTTGAAGTACTGTAGAAGATTAAATTTACAACACTGCCTTGGCCTAAATAAGGAACTTATTTATTATAAGTTCCTTATAAGGAAGAACTTATTATAATAACCTATGTTTGATGTGGATAGTTAAAAGTGACAACTATATTGGAGGTGGATAGTTAAGAGTAATAACTATACACTTTCATCAGTATCTGGATCATAAAAAGATAATCCAAGCAGAAGCAAGTATTGGATATCCATTCAAATATAAAATGTGTTTCTGTTGCACCTGCTTGTGGTAAGAACTGATGGTAAACCATTATTGTACAATGGACAGTATCAGCAATGTGCTATAGTAGATTCAGGCACAGACATAGTCCATAGACAGAATCCAAACTGGCATAAACCTGGCCCTAACGATAAGCTGGGCTTCCCACTCTGTCAGTCTATGTACATTTCCAGGGTTCTGTTGTGAGATTTGCTTTTGCTTAGCCTTGAGCTAGGTCCTTGACCTGTTTAGAACAAGACTAGACATGTCATCATTCACTTCATTTTCATGCATCACAGTTTTCCAGAAGGTCTTGCACTTGATTTTAACTATGACATATCCTTGTATATTATTCTGTGGGTCTGTGTTTCTCAGATGCAATGAAGACAGACCTGCTGCAGACAGGAAACCAATTCCACTTCAAAAAATCCAGGAACATTAATCACTATAGTTGCACCCACTTTTCACTCAAACCACACAACGAACCCCTCATGAACAAGATGTGTCCACCATACACATGCTTGTAACAACACTGGTTGGTTCCAAATTTCTCATCAAGATTTCATATATACTTCTGACAAGTGGGATAAAAACTCACATTGAAAAAAGATTAAGTTGGTAGATATATTAAACATTTTTAAAAAATAATTTCGTTTCTATCTAATGTTGAAATCTGCACATTTATAATCTCCTTAATTGAATGCACAATG
>NW_015221626.1:0-1030 GCF_001447785.1 Gekko japonicus | reverse complement strand
AAAAAAAAAATACTGTGGACTGGCTGGCCCCTGTGCCAGAAAAGAGTGGCTATCATATAAAAATACTCTTGAATAAACCACCAGCAACCCAGTGGCTCCAGCTGGGAATGTGTGTCCCACTGACTTCCCATGGATTATTTAAAGTGCTGTTTGCCTTTGGGGGCCTGGCTCCTCTTGTGTCCTTTACATGAAAACAGAAAAATGGCTATAACTGAACGCATTCTATTTCTTGTTGACTATAGTCCTTCAAAGCGGCTACAAAGCTTGTCATAAAGCACAGTGCTGGAAAATGCAGGAGGGAACACTGGTATGCTGCACAGCGAAAATCCTTGTTTCATTCTTCTTAACTGAACCCTGAGCATTCAATCAGAGTTGCGGCACAAAGGAAAGATAACCTAGAAGACAGGATTCTTTAGGTATGCTTTTACAGATTTCTGTAGCATTCCTGAAGACTGCAGGTCCTTCTGCGGGCACAAGATGCTTCATATGATGGGAGTTCATAAATCCTGCGTGGACTTCAGCTGGCCTCGTATTCTTCTCCAGAAATTATTCAGAGGCTAAAAATTCTACACAAACTCCATAGATCATTAAAACTTTCTGTCAACTCAAAAGGTCTGGCAGCACAAAGCCAGCACCGTTTTACGAAACATACATGGATCCCCTGCGTCAGGAGACACCACTTTAATCTATCACTGCAGCGGAGACAAATTCATCCACCTTTTGAAGTCAACAATTTCTTGAAGTGTCACAGCCAATCTCCCATGTCATATAGGCTCCCATGAAGTGCTCCAGGAAGAGGAAATCCTTTTTCAGCTGCTCTGCATGAATAAAAAAGTTCTTCACAAAAGAACAAATGAAAACACTGGCTGCTGCCATGAATGCTAGGATTATAATACTTTAATACTTTTCCTTGTGTCAGATGGAGTTAGTGTGCAAAAACAAATGAGACTTCAGCAGTGGGCCATCAAGATATAGAAATAAGAATTTCATCTAAGAAACTTAAAGGAGGAGGAGGAGTTGGATTTATACC
>NW_015221625.1:0-1030 GCF_001447785.1 Gekko japonicus | reverse complement strand
TTTTTTTTTATGGAGATGGTTTCCTCATCAAAACACTTCGGTAAGGTAGATAATTTACAAAGGAAATTAAAGCAGGAGGGAAAACAACAATTACTCAACAACAGAGATGTTCTTTCTAAGTGAGAGCAAACAATTTACGTCTAGATTTCCACCTCCCTGGAGTCCATAAGGAAGAGTTGCCTTGCATCAGAACATGTGTGTTTCCTCTCTGATCTTTTGTTCCACTCCAGCTCTCACTCTGTGGAGAATGCTAACACCACCCATGTTTCAAAACACTTCACAGGTCCTCCCTAATGACTATTGGCACTTCTTGTGTAAACAATCTGCCATTCCCCTTTAGTGCTCACAAGTGATATTGTTCCATACTTCAGCCTGAAGAGGTGATGTTGTTGGGCCAGCCATCCTCAGCTAAGAGGCTTCCCCTCCCTCCCCTGTCTCAATGGCAGAAACAACTCTCCTTCAAACTGACAATTTTTAGAGAGAGAAAGCCATGTGTTTATTGACAGTTCATTAACAAAACAGCAAAGGCCCACAAGCTGTTTACAAAAAAGCCTTAGTGAAGTAAAGAAGTGTGAATATAAATAGCTAACAAAGGATGAATGTGTAAAAGACTCTCAGGGTACATCTCAGTGTTTACTGTTTGCCACAAAATTTGAGCTTCCATCTGAACTAAGTAATTGGTTCAAAATGATCTGCCCTTCTTATAGCTACGATCCTGTCCAAGGTTACAGTCAGGCAAATCTCAGTTATCCTTTTATGCGCATCTCAGGATAGGATTGTAGTTTAATATTTTCATTTTTTAAATTTGTAAAACGGGAGGCAACACAGGAATTTTGGCTTTTAGATTTCTTTTCTCTTATGAGATGTATATAGGAATGCATCCAATTGTTGAAAGAGTACTTTTGATAACAGGATTATAATCACTTTGTATTCACAGAATCCCAATAATCAGATTTTGTTCATGTCTCATAGGTCCTCAAAATAGCTTAATCCAGTATTCAATATAGGTTCAGAACCTTGTAAAACATGT
>NW_015221624.1:0-1030 GCF_001447785.1 Gekko japonicus | reverse complement strand
TCCATAGGGGTTTGAAATTGGAAAAACTGTAAGTGGGGGGGAAGCATACAGGGGGGAATGGTAGCCTCACCTCTCTGGTGGTGATACAGTTGCTGAGGAGGCACCCTTTATCCTTTGCCTCCTTCCCCTTTATACACAATATGCTTTTTTTTTTGGAGGGGAGTTATGTGCTATGAGACTGACACACTGTGCTTTCATCTGCAGGAGGACGTTCCATGTCCATCGTCTTTATCGGTTATCAAAGACAGGACACAAGGGGAAACTCTACAGGACGCCTTCTGTCTAGCGGATGACCTCTCCTCTGACGAAGAGTATTACATAGAAGAAAGCAAAGCATCACGGTTTAAGAAATCTGGCATGAGACGCATCAACAACATAAAAAAGGCGTTTTCCAGAGAGAACATTCAGAAGACAAGGCAAAATTTTGGCAAGAAGGTGGACAGACTTCGAACAAGAATAGTGACGCCAGAGAGGAGAGAGCGAGTCAGGCAGTCAGGAGAGAGGCTCAGACAATCTGGGATCAGGTTCAAGAAAACTATATCCAAGGCGGCCCCAACCAAGGAGACATTCAAGAAAAATAAGAAAACCAAGGAGCCAACGACAACTGAAGATCAAGGAAGAGTCCGGGACGCCAGCACTGATACAGCCGTGGACAGTGCAGAGGCTGAACCTGTCACAGAGGAAATTTCCTACACTGAAGTGATAACCAAAGTGAAGAAAGACCGGGGCGGGAACTCCAAAGGCCCTTTGCAGGCAGAGAAGAGAGCAATTACTCCAGAAAAAATTGTGCTCCGACCAGAAATCAAAGAAGACGAGGATGCCCTTCTACTGGATTTAAAGCCATCTGCTTAAGCGGGCAATGTCTGTCCTACCGTGTTGGTGCCATGGTGGTGGGGGAAGAGCAATCCCTATAAATTGGATAGATTTAGACTGTGGTTTCCAGTGTTCCCTGAGGTCATTCCTCCCGCGCTGATTTCCCTGCAAGCCTTTGTGTGATTTTGACACACAGTCTGCTAATGGTGTGTGTGTG
>NW_015221623.1:0-1030 GCF_001447785.1 Gekko japonicus | reverse complement strand
AAAAGTGGACGAGGGTAGCTGAATGGGTCACGGCAGGGATGTGTTAAACAAAACCTTCTCTCTGCAATATTTGAGGGGACTCCCAATTCCCATGTGTGAAATGCAAATCATCTTGTTGTCAATGTGGCCGTATTGCTCTGTCCTGGCTTGCAGGGTGGCTTGGATTACCATCTGAACACATGTTGCGGAAGTCCAGCTTATGCAGCGCCTGAGTTGATCCAGGGCAAAGCTTACATTGGTTCGGAGGTAATTCTAGCATGTTCACTTGAATATTACTCTAATCTCCAATTGGCCGGCCTCAGCCTCATCTTCTTTGCTCCAGATTTCATTAATGAAAAACGTGTAGTTTTCTGATGCTGTAGAGTAAGTACTCTTGTGGTATATGCTACTTGGGCGGGGCTGTAGTTAACATTCAAGGTCTTTATCACCACATCCTCTCTGGAGTAGTAATGTGGTTCCTTCCCTTGGCTGGCAGCAGACCGGGTTTAAAGGGGCCAGTGTGTTCAGGCTGAAGGACTTGTCAGGATGCCTCCTGGCTGGGTCTGGAAGAAGTCTAGATGGTACTTAAGGGTCTCCAGCCCTCTCCACACCAGTATGAATGGGGCGTTTTTCCGAGCGCCTTCTCCTTTTAGAGATACCAAGGTCTGTACATGCAGTAGAATTCTGAGGAGACAGAATGAGCTGTGCCACTTCAGACAGCAAGGGGGGAAAGTCTTGTTTTTAATGTTCCAATGTTCCATGGGATTTTTTTAAAAAGAGAGAGGTTCTAGCCTAGTTTTCACTTATGGGGAATTATTACTGTAAGGGGACTTCAAGAAACAAACTTCCTCCCCCTGGCATGCCAGAAGTGGTACAATCCATACTGCCACCTCATTACTCTCTCATTCTGCTGGATGTCTACACCAGGGCTAAGTAAGAGTCTAAGAAGGGTGGTTGCCTCTATGACCATCTCGGGTTCAGGACTGACTGTGGGGCGCTAACGAAGGCTCTGTGCCTCCAGCTTCTCATGAACACATGAAGCTGCCTTATA
>NW_015221622.1:0-1030 GCF_001447785.1 Gekko japonicus | reverse complement strand
CTGACTCCACCACAGAACTGAATTTGAAAAATACCATCAAATTGCAGGAAAGGATACCTTAAAGCAAACACCCCACTTAGAGCAATATACAATGTCAAGCCATTGGTTGATTTCAGTTAGTATTGTCTATACTGGCTGGCAGCAGCTTTCCTGGTGATCAAGCTTTTGCTTTGGTGCCAAGGGCTGAACCTGGGACTTTCTTCAAGCAAAACGTGTGGTCTGCCATTCAAACATGGTCCCTCCCTTGACGGTGCCTACTTCACAGAGAAGCCAGAGGGCTTATATAGGGGAACAGAAGATAAACTGGAGCAAAGGAGGAAAGGTATCTGTGACACATCAATGCTTTTCCCTTATACCATCTCATGCTTATATCTAAGTCACATCTGAATTAATTTCCTTGGATCCTGAACAATGAGTGCAAAGAATTTAGAGTAGACCAGGGAAGCACTGAGGGAGAGGAATTCTAACGCTGACATTACTGAAAGTGCACGGATGCTTTCTGATGTGCTCTTAGAGCTAGTCACTTTTCAGTGGCCAAGCCACACACATATGATCCCTGATTGGCTAGCATGATGTGCAGATACAGCACCCTGGTGGTGGCAACGGCAGCAGCAACAGAAGGGAACAGATCATGTTGAACAGGTATTAACATTTGAGTATCCAAAACCCTTTTTTCCACTACAAATGTTCATTTGGAATATCTGAGGTAAACTTATGTCAAGAGGGGTTCAGAATCTGCCACTACTACATCTTGTAGGCTAATGAAAAAGTATCTAAGAACTGTATAAATTTAAGCTGGCACTCTCATTTTAAAAGAACGTTTGTCCAGGCTGTTCTTGCCACTTTAATAAAAGTCTGTCTGCATCACTGTTTAAGTATATTCATGCCAAGGTGTCGGTTTACCTTGTCAAACCTGTTCTTTCACACAGAAGGCCGTGAACTATCTGGTGCCAATGAATGGCCGGTGGGAAACTAGAGAACTACTGGAATTAGCTCAGTTCAATGCAGAACTAGCTTCCGCAAAAAAAAA
>NW_015221621.1:0-1030 GCF_001447785.1 Gekko japonicus | reverse complement strand
ATTCTATGCTCTCATACAAGCTCATCTAACCGTGCCAGAGGCATTACTACCACAATCTCAACATTGATTTGGCCAGAACTAACTCATTCATGACATATAATCATCATCAATGTTCTCTAACAAGACACCCAGGAAGTCACAATGCACATTTCATCTTCTGAGTAAACTTGAGGACAATCCTGTTATTCCTGTTCTACTGTTATAATACAAACATATATGTAATCCTCTGCACCTGCATTTTTGAACCAGCACAGGATGACAATGCCATAAAGAAATGGGTCTCTTTAGAAAAGTCTCAGTCAACAAATGCCACACTACAATAGCATTGTGTGAAAGTGCATGCCTGTCTGGCAATGCTAACTATACCACTCAGGAGAAAGGAGGAATTTTGAACTTTAGGAAGCAGAAGAGTGCTGGTTGTAAGGCAGTGGCCAGGCAAGAGGGTGAAGGTAACAAAGGTTTTGGAGAAGATGGAGAATGAGATATTTCTCACTCCCAGCTCCCTGTAACCAAAGCACCTAGCGTAACTCACAGATGTTTTATTTCCATGAAAATGGGGCCTGTTTGTGGTCAACCCCCCTAAAGGTGCAATCACATTCATCCCCTGCTCTCATTTGCCTTTTTCACCATCAAAACGTTTGGGTAGAAAATGTGGCATATTCCCTACGCCTGTCCCTGAATAAGAGTGTCTAGTCTCTTTAGAGGTATGGCAGAGCAGAACCAATGTAGGTTGATTTCAGACCCTGCTGAAACAACAACAGGCCCATGCATCCCTTTCAGAAAGCCTTTTGTTTGTTTCTTTGGCTAGTACAGGGGAGGCTGGAACTTTAGCTTCCCAGCTATGTTGTCGATTTCCAAGCTCACTGCAGAGAATGATGGGGAAATGTACATCGTAACAGAGTAGCAGGGCAGACTAAATGGCCCCATGAAAAAGCAGCATCTGTTCTGGCCCATTTTTACTACCCCCTGCCATTTGTCTACATGGGTACCTGTCTAACAGGTCCTGGAATCACAGAGTTGGAAGGGACCT
>NW_015221620.1:0-1030 GCF_001447785.1 Gekko japonicus | reverse complement strand
GCCTTGCAACTAGTTATATATAATTGGAAAATAAATTACATTCAACCCTACAGCCCCAGGATAGTTTGCCAACAAACAAACTCTTGCAATGGCAAACATAACAGTTCCTAAACACTACAGATGAAGCGGGATACAGCATCATATAAGAAGATACAATACAAAACTACTTTAAGCACAGTCCAATTATATATTAAACATGAGCATGCAGAACAGCAGCTGGTAATTCATACACTCCAGGACAGGACATTCCTGATTAACTGTTTGTCTGACACCACTGCAGTTTTGTGGGGTGTGGTCCAGGCTGTGCTCTCGCTTTTGAAAGACCAAGGAAGCATCCTAATAAACCAATTCCACATGAACTGGACCTTATTATCCTTTACAACAAACAGAGGTTCTGTAGCAGATAAGTTGATATGCAGGAAGTGTTCACCCAAAGACAAAGTCTGGAAAGCTTTGCTCTAAGGGTCCAATGGGAAGCTATAATCTGTTTTAGTATTGCCGTATCACGGAACAGCATGCAAAGTCTTTGCCAAAACAGAATCCATCGGGGTATGCACATTAAAAAAATGGATTATTTTGGAACCAGACTGGAGAGACCATGCTTTTAGTTATCACCCATTTTCAGGACTCTCCTTGCCATTTTCAGGACTCTCCAATTTTAGAAGCCAGGTCTTCCAACAGAAAATACTGGCCCTAGCTGGAGACGCCACCAAACACCTGTTTCATGGACCAGCTTCTTCTCTCTCCCTCTCGGCTCCTGAAGCATTCTTGAAATTCTGGGAGATAAACTTCATTACTCCCAGAATTTGGGAGTGTTCTGGGTCATTTTGGGTATTCCCCAGCAGACAGAGAACAGCTAATCTCCAGTTTATTTTCAGCTTGGGTATATCTGAGTGCACACGCCTAGAATCAATACAAGCATTCTGACACGTAGCAGAAGGACAACACCAGCTGTCCTATATAGCACCCTCAAAAAGCTAGCTGAAATACATCCAAAATCATGTATTGATGGAATATTCAAGAGGAAGAT
>NW_015221619.1:0-1030 GCF_001447785.1 Gekko japonicus | reverse complement strand
ATAAACAAAATAAATAAATAAATAAACTTACTTTTCCCACACCTACACTGCGGCTTCACAGAATATTGTTTTTAAAGCCTCCAGGAGCCCAACGTGGAAGCTCCACACCACAGTCCCGAGCTGAATTGTGGCCCTGCAGGTTCCCCACAGCTTCTGTGGGGCTACGGGGGAAGCGAGTCGACTTGTTAAAAACAGGGAAAGCGAGTCGACTTGTTGGAAAACATATCGTATCGCTGGGCCTTGGGAAGGATCACACAATGGACTGCAGCTGACGGACGCGTACCTGTCCGCAGGTACCTGCACACCATCTGTCCCTTAGTAACATAAATCCTGGGAAGGGGGCCTGCCAAAGATCCGTGGCTCTTAACTTGATCTGGTCCGTGTCAAAGCAACAATTTGCCGGCACCAGCTGACAGTGCGCTCACAGAGTCCCATGAGCGTTTGTTCTCTGCGAGAAGAATTGGACATAAGATGCAGGCCCCGGGAGAAATTCTTCCCATGAATCGATTGCCAGACCACCAGCGTACCTTGAAGTGACCCTTCAACAGAAATTATTTCTGGGAAAGAGAGGTGCAGGCTCTCAAATCTGCACAAAGCAATCAGATCCATGTGTGGGCCCGCATAGATTTGCAGACCCTGAAAGGGGAAGGGTCTTCACAAGGAATGTGTCCATGCACACGGGAGACCTTAAAGCCTAATAAGGGAAACCTTTACCATTTGTTTAAAGGCTCAATAATTTATGTGTTTCCCCACCACCACCACCATCTTGCCGGGGGAAGGTTGCTAACTCCTTGTTTGTTTTTGCAGTCACTTTGTGATGTGTTACCGTGGTTTCGGGACTAGCTTGGTAGCGGAAAAACTGGGTGGAAGAAGAACAGGCGGCAGATGATTGTTTATCCCGATTACACAATAACACATCTGTAATGCATCGCGTGTGAGGTTCGACACGGACGGCTGTCGGCAGGTGGGCACGAAGGGGGAAAGGGGAATTCAAGGGTAACAGAACGTTTCTGCACAAATGACAGTTTCC
>NW_015221618.1:0-1030 GCF_001447785.1 Gekko japonicus | reverse complement strand
AAACTGATGACAGTCAAATCAGGGGTCCGCAGCAGGAAAAGGTAGTTGGTGGAAATTATCTCATTTCTCCAATTAGCAGAAAATTTACTCAAGATCCTACCCACTGTCACTCCTGATCCAACCCACTGAAAATTTACTCCAGATCCATCCTGGAAGGAGGGAGAAGGAGCCATCAAAGGAAACAAAGGCACTAAACTGTATCAAACAAAGTTTAAAACTTGCAACATGAGGGGATATTTTTGTAAAAAAATTGCCCCACCGAAATTGCTGGTTTGAGGCTATTTGCTAGATGTATAAATCAATTATCTCCTCTCATAGGTACCAATATTCCAAAGCAAGATCTCACTCAACATGCAATGGTCCAAATGGCATACATGGCCTGCAGATAGGTTATGTCTGAAATGTCATTTTCACTTTGGAAAATACATTGGGCCATTGTAGGTTTATAGAAACTCAAGTAAGGAATGAGTTTTTATTTCCAGTTATGCATCATCCCAGACTATTACAGGCATTCAGTATCTCTTTTCTCTTTCCCGACTTGGAGAACCAGATAATCCTTTTTGTGTCATTTTTGACTATTAATTAAGCTAATATCCCTAGACACAAAGAACATTATGCCTTCACTGAAAAGGATGCACCCATTTATTTGAATATGTCTCCATTGTTTTTTCATTCATAAATCTCAGAATGTTATGAACAAGAGAAAAAATATAATTACTTCATCGGAGAATTTTCGGAGACAGCAACTTGCCCGAGGCAATTCTCCTGAAAAAGACAGGCAGCACTGAATAAGAAAAATATTAATAATGTGCAGAATTATTGACATTATTTGAATTTAATATGAACCCAGAGTTTTTATTACAAAGCATGGGCAGTATTTTATGCATCTGTACTCAATTCCGTCACAAAGATATGCAGCTGGTACATTCCACGTTCAAAGTTTTCCCTGTCCACATAAGAATAAAAGTGATTGGATATTTGTAGAACAGGTGTCCAAAAATCCAACTTACCTTGTTTGCTATGCCTGTAC
>NW_015221617.1:0-1030 GCF_001447785.1 Gekko japonicus | reverse complement strand
ATCATTTACAAAGTGGCACACCATGAAGTGGAACGGGCACACCAGGGAGCCACAGACTACCCAATCAGGGATCCCAGCACACGTCCCAGGGTTTTCAGGAGCAACCCTTCACTGAGAAGACCACCGTCACAACATCAGGAGAGCTGTGCCAGATGTGGTGGTTTGGGACAAACCTTCTGGTCGTCCCGTTTCATTTCCCAACTGATGCCAATGCACAGAACTTTCACAGGCACAACAGCTCTCACTGAGCTTTTATTCCGGAGAGGACAAAAAGGAGCCAGGGGCAGCGTGCCCAGTGAGGCCAGGTGAACCTGACTGCTGAAAACTATCAGCAAGGCAGCTGGTCAGGGATCTCATGCCGGCTTCCCAACAGCCTGTCCAAACATGAATGCCGTGCTGCGTAAGCCATTCCTCAGCTCTGGCTTGTAGCTGCAGGCTAGCAATACTGTACACAGCAGCATGCCTGTGCTCATCCCTGCTCCTACTTGGGGAAGGACAGCCGATAGTTCGGGAAGTGGGGGAGGAGGGAAGCGAGCCACATCCTCTTCATCCCCCATCCTCTGTTCCTCCTCCCTTCCCGCATTCTGCCACCCTGCACTGTATCGGAGAGGCATGTGCAAGATTCCATGCGCCATCACAGCAAATACAAGATGCAGTTTTCTGACTGCATTCAACCACGCACAGCTTAAACTGTGCTGTGACCTAGCCCCACCCCACCCAGCTCTGAAAAGGACCCATGGATTCACCTGTGTGCTCCCAATATAGAGTCATCAGGTCATCTAAAACCACAGCTCTCGCAAGCAACAGCTTGTCCTGTTTGAATCAACCAGCCCAGCCGTGGAACTCGGCCGCTTCTACCCTACATGGCTCAACTTCATTGAGCCAGGGACAGATCAGAGTTGGGCTCGGCTCCCCTCCATCAATGCTCACATGCCGTAATCCGACTGGCACTCTAGTCCTTGTGCAGCAGAATTCTGCCCCTCAAGCCAGCCCCAAAAGTACTGCTTATAAACATGCTTTGCAACAGGAA
>NW_015221616.1:0-1030 GCF_001447785.1 Gekko japonicus | reverse complement strand
CATTTAATTTTTCTGTCAATCCTACAGCTGCAGTCTCAGAAGCTCCATCTTCGCAGTGAGGCATCAGTGGTGATAGATGAGTCTAGATTTTTCCAGAATCAGCCAGAGGAATTTCATTACAGCCAGGTAACTTGGAGGGCAGAATTCCTGAGAACTATGGTGCAAATCTTGTCAGGGAAATACTGAAATTGCAGTCTAGCACGCAACTTGGTCTTCCTGTCACACACACACACAATTTATTTACAAAATTTATACCCCAACTTTCTGCCCTCATCAGGACCACCGAGGTGGCTGTATGTCTTTGATGTCCTGGAGCATCTGAATTAGTATTAAAGAGTATCTCTGAGTACATGTGGAGTACTCTTTCCTTACCATTATCAGCTTCCCCAAATATGGGATTAGAGAGAAGAGCTTGAGGGTCACTGAGGGTAGAAAATCCAGTCAGGCTTGTGGCCCATTCTTAGAAATGACATCCTGCGGGAAGAGTTTATTTCTCCTCATACAATGGGCAGCCTGACACGCTGGCTTATCCTGAGGGCTTAGAGAGGGTGGCAGCTGAGAGGCAAGGATGACTCCTTGTCCCGTTTCTCTTCTGACAGATCACCACAGAAATTGAGATAATTTCGCCATTCAACCCCATTCCTATCATCGTCGGCAGCAGCATTGGAGGCCTTGTGCTCTTAGCCGTTCTAGTGGCCGTCTTATACAAGGTACAGCCCTCTTGTTTTCACCGCCAGATAGACTCCCGTAGATTTCTTTCTTTGCCTGAACCCTGCCTTTCTCTCTCCTCTATCCAGTTTGGATTCTTCAAGCGCAACCGCATGCCCCAAACGGGTGAGGCCCCTGCTGGACAAGGTGCACCTGTGGAACAAGCGGCCCCACCGGCAGCCCAGGCATCGACTAACTCCTGAGAGGGGAAGAGGATGGTGGAATCGGGAGGAGCCCGAGAGCCAGGATTCTTGGGGGTTTTGAGACAAGGACGGGGCAGGTGGATAAGAACAAGGCAGACTGGGAGGAAAGACTCGTGAAA
>NW_015221615.1:0-1030 GCF_001447785.1 Gekko japonicus | reverse complement strand
AAAATGATTTTAATCTGTTCATTGAGTCGACCTTGGTGCCGGCTGCCCCCAGTGTGGCTATTAGGCGTGACAGACTCAGGCTTATTGGGAAAGAAACACTCTGGGTTCTAATAGTCTGCCCTAACTTCGGCAGCGAAAGTCAGATAGACGATGGTTCTGTCCAAGACAAAAGACTCAAAGCACAGTCCTCTGCAGTTTTCTTGTCACTATGACACAGAGTATATGGAGGAGGCAGGCTTATTCAGGGGCCAACAAAAAGACAGTCCTGTAAAAGTCAAACTGGCTCATAACAATATAGAGCCATGGCACAGCACCACATTGAACAGCAACATTTGTTTGTAAAATCTGATGCTATTTTATGAGTCCAAAAAGCGGCAGAAATGTCCCAGTGCTTATTCTTTTGTGTATCCACATTACAGAAATCAAATGTATGAGAATGTACTCTCCTTTTTTAAAAAAATTCAGCACGTCACACTGGGCCTTCGCAACAGCCTTGTGCATTTCACGGTCTTCTGCCACTGACGGCGCATCTTTGCATAATGTTATTTTCATGGCTTTTAGTTCGAGCTCAGAGTTCTGCATCGCCTGTGGCCTTCACACTCACCTTTTGCTTTTTAGAATTCAAGGGCATGATGCATTATGACAGAGAGATTTCCTCTCTCGCCCACTGGCCTTCGTTTCCATGCCACGGTTCCCAATCCTATTCAGCATGTATCTTGTCATTCTTCAAAGCGCTACCTACAGTTTCTCATTTTATGTTAAACGTTCATGTTGCGGCACAAATCCCGACATTCTGGAAGGTCACATGCTAATGGTTCAATTTTTTTAAAAAAAACAACAACCCCCAGCTGCTAAGCCTATCAAAATTAATTAAAAATCCAGTATTAATGGGGGAAGATTACATGGACAACTACTTCGGAAATTCTGGGATAAACCTGAATCAAAATTGCCTTTTAAACCATCAGTCTATCAATATGTTGCAAGCCTTGATAGAGGACTAGGGTTGCCATGTCCACCCTGGCCACTGGCA
>NW_015221614.1:0-1030 GCF_001447785.1 Gekko japonicus | reverse complement strand
TAGCTACACAGCAGATCTAGGCGTCCCCAGAAAAAAAATAAATCTGGTGGTGACAGGAAGTGTGGGTCGCTGGCTCTGACTACAGTTATCTAGAATATCCGGGCCACAGGCTGTGATTTGCATGCAGAGGAAGCAGTTGCCCTGGGGAACAGTTTTGCCACACAAATGTAGCACCTTCTTATAGTTAGACGTAACATTAAGCCAGCACAGCATATGTACTACAGAAAGAAGAAATGCCAAACAGGCTTTCAAACTGCTGTTAGACCAGGGCTGTATACTCAAATGCTGAGGTTCTCCTATGCAAAGAAGTTGGTCAAAGCCACCTTTACGTATCCTATTAGTATTTGGATGTACTGGGAAGCATCCTACCCTTATTCTCTCGCTCCACCGAGCAATGCCGGAAGCCCCCTTCCGCCTAAGGAGACTTCCTCCAACTTTAGTGGCTCTCCCATTGGAGGAAGACACCTTATGCTGGAGGAACGCTACTTGGAGAATGACTGGACTGGATCTACCCCAAGTTAAAAAAAACCCCAAACAATCCATACACTGCTAATGGACATGGGAACACAAAATAACTTTCCCAACCTACATAGTAGGTAGAAAATAATGTCAATGTCGATTTAGGGTGACCCAGTAGGGTTCTCAAGGCAAGAGTTGTTCAGAGGTGGTTGGCCATTGCTTGCCTCTGCATAGCAACCATGGACTTCCTTGGGGATCTCCCATCCAAGTACTAACCAAGGGTGGGCCTGCTTGGCTTCCGAGATCTGATGAGATTAGACTAGATTGAGCCATTCGGATCAGGTAACCCACATAAACCAGGATCATTACACCTCTAGATTACCTTCAAATTTGTGGGGAACAAACAGATTACAGAAGGCACTCTCCACCCCATCGAACTGAGGGCCCTCGTGGCTTCCTGGGGGGGGGGCTTCCTCTCTTTCCTGCTACCTTCACCCCTTTCCCAGCTTTACTGTCATTTTCAGTGACTCTCGTCTTCTCGCGATGTGACCAGCCTCAGTTTAGTCGTTTT
>NW_015221613.1:0-1031 GCF_001447785.1 Gekko japonicus | reverse complement strand
TCTGAAATCAATTAGGGCAGCGTTTCCTGCAGCATTTGTCCCTGTAGTGTTTCTTCATTAGCAGGCTTAATGATTGTTTTTGTTAAA
Organism: Gekko japonicus; assembly: GCF_001447785.1. NCBI lineage: Eukaryota > Metazoa > Chordata > Lepidosauria > Squamata > Gekkonidae > Gekko > Gekko japonicus. The sequence continues at coordinate 944 of NW_015221613.1, read as the reverse complement.
AGACATGATGAAATGAAGCTTATTAAATGTGTTGACTTTAAGATCCTAATTAAATACTGCTTGATTAGTGTCTGACACTCTTCTTTGGGAATTTTGAAAAATGTTTGAACATGGGCGTCCACGAATTGTGGACAGGCTTTGTAGCCAGCTTCTTTATGGACTAATAACTTCTGACCATAAGCCATCTGAACAGGGGAGGGAAGGAGCCCGGGAAACTTCCAAACCTGCTCATTGAAATGAAAAAGGATCAGCATCATGCAAAGCCTAAACTTTTGGTATTAAATTGAAAACTGATGTTAGCCATTATCAGATGATAATACTGATTGAATGCAGAGTGGTGTCTCTCTAACTGTATGGTGAAATCATTTGCACTGGAAAACAGAATGAAAACTAGTTAAAGTTTATTCTCTGAACTATGGTGCCTGTGGTAGTTCTTCCTTGGTGCCACTCAACCAGTTTGAGCCATGCCAGCTGCTCATGGAGACACTTAGAACAAACAAACATGTCACATAGAAGCAGAGAACTCCCCATGGTAAGTTGTATCATTTACATCAGGCCAGCTCTGACTTTCAAATGGGTTAGAGATTGGACAAAGACTGAGCATATTTGGACAAATTTAGAAGGTTAAATTCTTGACTGGTAAAATGTAAACAGATTGACTATCAATCAATTGAAAAACAGAAGAAGTTATTGAAAGTGGAGTACAGAAAGCCCAACTATTATTTTGTGGAAGACATGAGGTCTAAAGAAAATATAGTTTTAAATATCAAGTGTATTTAACTTGTAATATGCATAGACTGCTTTACAAACTATTTATGTATGTAAAGCACAGGAAATAGCTGATCCATAGCCAAAACAATCATGAAAGCTATGTACTGAAGGCTCAGACTTGAAGCCTCTAGCATGAATAGCGGGACTCATAGTATCCAAACCTTGATTCACAG
>NW_015221612.1:0-1031 GCF_001447785.1 Gekko japonicus | reverse complement strand
TAAGGATATTAAATTTACTATCTTGCAAGTTTATGTAACTTATGTTCATTTTCTTCTTTCTTTGCCAATTCATCAGCGGTAGGGAGTGGTCTACCCCTCCCCTGAGATGATTGTTAACTGGATCTTGTTTTCATCGAAACTCTGCAATGTACTATCACATACCTTTTACTGGGAAACTGGGCCTTCTGGTTTCTCTTTGTAACAACTGATCCTCTCCCCCTCCTTCCTGGGCCCCTAGCTATCAATCTTTGATTTACAGAAGAAAAGTGTAAATTGATTGTCGATTGAATATAACGTTTCTAACAAACTGGGTTCTGCCTACTGAAACGTTGTGCTAAATTTGTTTGCTTTTATCCTGCCTCTCTGGAATTCATCTTGAGGTGAAATCATTGTTGTTTCTTACCATCTTCAAGCTATATCTTTAGGAAACCATTTTACCTATTGCAGAGGGGTATAAATTCCACAATTATTCTGTCTTGTAGAAAGACATGGCTAATGATAGTCCTGCAGCTGGAGAAGTGGATGTTTGACTTTGGAATGACTCGTTGTTGGCAGTCATTTCACTTACCACACCTCCCTCTTCAGATGGTGGCAGCCAATATGGCTTTCTCCATCCTATTTTTTCTCTGTTTATATTTCTTTGAGGCAGCATGATAACAAGATCTTATTAGCAATTCTGTCAGAGCACTTGCCTCCACCATTTTTTCTTGGTGATTTCAGTGGACTTTGGGAGTAATGGATGTACTGCAAACTAGATTTTATTTCCAGGAATTATTTCTCAGTAAAAAATACTCCGAATCTGCTTTCCATTCTTCTAGCTGTCCCTTCAAGGCAATTAACCTTTCTGTAGTTTTCCCTGTCTTGTCTCCTCACTGTCCCGAGAAAACTGAAGAATATCCAAGGTTAGTTGCTTATCCATCCTTGTTGTGGATACGACTAGAATCCCTTTTCAACATTGCGCCTGCCTTGCTGGATGTTAGGGAAGACAGACTGGATAAATATCAAAGGCTGGAAGTTTTGCCAGAATCACT
>NW_015221611.1:0-1031 GCF_001447785.1 Gekko japonicus | reverse complement strand
GGTATAAGGCAGTTTTATGTGTTCATGTATCTTTGTGATTTATCCACATTTTTTTTGGTAACTGATTCATTGCAACATAGAGAAGATTAAGCTCATATTCAACAGAAGGTAAGTACATCTATCTTTGATTAGTTTGCTTTTCTTTATCTGCAGTCCTGCACAGAGGGGATTATCTATGGTGTCTAGAAGATGGAAAACACTTTCTAGATTAACAGCTGGCAAGTACTGCTGCCATTTTCCTCCAAGATAAGGCAGAATTGTAAGAGAGAGATTCTTAACTCACCTTACTTAAGCAAAGACTAATCAGTCTGCCCCTGAGGGCTTTTCTGTCATTTCAGAAGTCTGTAGTTCAAGACAGGCCTTCTGGTTTCTCTACTGGATTCGGCTTCTGCTGCTACTGCTTAAACACAGCCCACATCTAGTCAAATCCCTTGTGTTCTGCTTAGAGAGAGAAATCCTACCTGTGACATCCACTTTCTCTTATCCACATGGATAATTCTCATGGCTGCTATGACAAGAAGAAACAGCTGCTATCGGCAAAACTTCCTTTTTAGACGTTAAATGGGCCATATCTAGTAGATGTACTCACTGGTGCCTCAATGTTACACTTTAGGCTAGCTTTGTAATCCAATAGCATCCCAATGTTTTGACAGCTTGCTTTGAGATTAACACTGATTTATGGAGTTCCTGCTCATCCATAAATTTATAGCTACTGTACTTGGATGTATGAAGAATGCTTCTGTATTTACACATATTGCTAAGAAAAGAATGATGACTCATGTATGAGAATTCTGATGACATTCCTCTTGTCCATTACATTTCATTTAGGTGCATGCGTGTCTTGTGGCCTATCTACATCCTGACGACTTGTTGTACAAGAAATGATATAATATTTGTATGTAGCGTGTAGTACTTGTGTAATCATTTTCATTAAAAAAATCCTTAGGTCTGATTTCTGGATTGGAAGTTGATGTTCAGTTGGGACAGTTATTATGCACTTTGTGTCCACTTTGGGGGGGGGGGGTTGGTGG
>NW_015221610.1:0-1031 GCF_001447785.1 Gekko japonicus | reverse complement strand
ATTTCATAAGAGTATGGTGTTCTAGTTTTGCATTATTATACATCTGTATCTCATGGCTTTCAATTAGACTTGTCTAGACACAATTATATGCATGGTTGCATCTTTTATTTGAGTTTATAGCGTGCCTTGAGGCCAATTCATGCATTACCCATAGTAGGATGGATGTTGGCTGAGAATCCAAATTGCATGAGTACAACTCCGCATGGTTACCTGCATGTGTGAAACCTCGTTCAGGTAGTTAAGACTGATTCGAATCATCATCAGTGCTGGGTTTTGTGTCCAAAAGTTAAGGCTAGGTTGTTGCCTGTCCTCTTGCCTCATCTTTATAAGCTAACATTGCTGCTCTCTGCACTGAAATGCCATATTTTTTTCTAATACATCACAAGGGGTAAAGCTTTTGAAGAATGCAAAATTCTCATTTGTTTCACATAAAGACCAATGTGATTTTGTATATGGAATAAAGCTGCTCTTTAACTTCAGAATACATTAGACTGATAAACTGCCCAGCCACATTTTGATAAGCTGGGAGAACCAGTATTTTCAGGCTACCTTCAGTGACAGTGTATAAGTGCAGAGTCAGGCTTAGTTTCAGATTATCCAGCAATGATGACTTCACTATTTTTTCCCTCTCTTATTTGTGAAATGATGTTCCAGAATAATCAGGAAATTATGAGTTTAAATAGCACAGCTTTCTTTCTGGGCAGAAATATAAAGCATTCCACAACCATCTGAGTTTGTTGTTAGAATAGGCAACGAATATTAGCAATGTCAAATGCATTTTCCTTAACTGTTTTGAGTACAACTTTTCCTAGGTGTACTTGTCACATGATTTTAAAGCAGCGAATCGGTCATGGTAGTACTGGTGCATGCAGACAGTTTAGGAGGAATACATTTGAAATCTCTTGTGAACATGTTTGAGTAGTAATTCAATTTAAACAGAATCCAGGACAGAAGTGGTTATATATTTAAGCAGCTAGAGGTTTGCAGTCAAAGACTGAGCATAAAAATATGTGAAACCCTTTCCTGTTTCT
>NW_015221609.1:0-1031 GCF_001447785.1 Gekko japonicus | reverse complement strand
GTATCTCATGATTCTTCAAAGCATGATGAATACCAGTCTTTCCACATTCATAACATGCTCATTTCGTAGTGCAAACTGGTCCGTTGTGAGTGCGAAGTGACATTTAAAAATAACCAAGCACGAACAGGTTATCCTCACAGGTGTTATGAACTAGGGGGGAATATTTCTAAAAATCAAACTCAATACAGTGTAGATGCCCACATCTTGAATACTTCAGGAGCTCTGAACATCTCCAAAGCCTTGTGTTTTTGCTAAGTAAGGGTGCAGTAAGAAAAGAACATGCTTTATATGTAAGAAGAGACCATTGAAGGAGTAGCAAGTCATGCTTTATTGCATGTTTCAAGACAGTGGCGGATTTAAAAGTATGTGATGAAGGAGAGATTTCTTCAGAAAGATACTTCCAGCCTAAGTTTCCATGGCTGAGTTTATGTTTTTGGTTTAGCAGGGAGGAACTCCACAGCAGTGTGTTGGTTTAGTGGTTAGTGTGTGTGACATAAAGTGTTCAAAGTGTCTGACTGTTTACTGGAATCCCACCGCCCGAGAACTGGCAGTTGAATGCAAGATTACTCATCTGTGTTAACTCTTTGGGTAAACATTTTCCTGTCAAAGTGTAAGGCCAGATTGCCCATTCCCTGACAAAACCTTGTGTTCAAAAATAAACAGCTTGTATGTCTGAATTATGGGTTTATTTTTAAAGACATATTTAGATGAAGGGCAGTGCTTTGCAGAACATGCATTTTCCAAACTATGCCTGCTCTCCTTCTGTGAGGAGATAGATCACCTTGAAAGGATGACTAGAGGTCCAAAGGGTGTGAATGCTGAAAGCAATATGCCTGAAGAGAAAGGATAATGATACAGTATTGTGCTGAGGGAATATCATGACATACTTGACTGCTACATTTCTTCATCAGATTCACTCTCCACTCACCAATACAGTACTTTGGAACAGAGAGGACTACATTGTTTTTGACTCCCTTTATTTCATTGCCTACAAAATTTTATACATATGTATTGATATAACATAGGGGCTG
>NW_015221608.1:0-1031 GCF_001447785.1 Gekko japonicus | reverse complement strand
TTATGCATCTAATCACATCCTAAATCAAAGGTCATTTCAAGAGCAGGAAGCTATTATGCCATCTGCAGAAAACCCCACTGTCTCTCTGCCTAGACTGCTACCCAAACCTGTGTGGATTAAGATGTCGTTGCTCAATTATGATTAACAGGAACAACGGGTGGTGGTGGAGGGAGGGAATAGCCAAGTTGTTCATGTTCTCTTCCCCATGCCTTTCACGTCCTATTAGCTGAAGGCCTTGGATGTGTGTTACCTGAAGCGGTGCATCTAATTCCACCACTCTGGCTGTCTTCGGATGGGAGGCAATTATAATCTCATAGACTGAGAGCCACTGGGGCAAACCAAGGGTGTCTGCTCCAATTACACTTCTGATTAAATGAGACCCAGAGGATAAAACTTTTGGCATTTTGTTTCCCTAATGGGAGCAAAATGGGGTTACTGCCATGGCCAGTCATCCCCACATAAGCCTACCCCTCAAAGGTCACAAAATATACATCTTACTCCCTTGGAGTAATGAGCCGGCATGGTATTCCGAGTCTTAGTCCAGGCACAACGGGCCATTCTGTTTTGGAAGAAGCTGTGTCCATGTTCTGACCTTCACTGCTACTTTTTAAAAAACCGCCTAAAGCAAATTTCAGCTGGGAGAGGAGAGATATTTGTTGTTGAATTTAATTGCAAACAAACAAAAGAGGACAACAACTTCTATATACCTCATACCAGACTAGCAAACCCAGCAGAGACAGCAATCATAGGGAATAATCAAATATAATCTGAAACATTGGGGGATGCCACTTGCCTGATGCTTCCTAAGTAGAATCCTGTTTTCCCCAGCTATGAAGAGAAAGAGAAAGGATGCTATGCCCTGCACTTGAATGTAAAAAACACTGGCTTATTCTCAATGATCTCCAAATAGCCTCCTAAGAAGCTCTGGGGTTCCTCAAAAGGGCTAAGTCTTTGCCATGCTGGTGGACCATTCACCACCACTCATTTTCCCCCCTAAAAGGTGGAACTGCAACGGAACATTGGGTATGTTT
>NW_015221607.1:0-1031 GCF_001447785.1 Gekko japonicus | reverse complement strand
TACCTGTCCACAGGTGGATCCTGGTTTCTACATCTGGCCAACATTGCAGGAGACTTATTCCTACTTTGTGTGCACAGTAGGGTTCCGTAGGGTGTGCGTGGGTGCGCAGAGGACTGAAGGACGTGGGACAGGAGTATAATGATCTTCACCCATATCCTTTTCCTTCCCAGGACTTGAGAAAATCATCTCGGCGTTCCACCAAAAGAAAAAAGAGAACCATTGCAGATGAATCCGCTGAAAATGTTATTGACTGGTGGTCAAAGTATTATGCTTCTGTGCAAAAAGTCCAAAAGGTAAGAAACCTGAAGGCTCTATCTATATAAATAGCAGGTTCCTTGTGTATGAAATGTCGTCTTTTGCCTTTTCTATGACAAGTGGGAGAACAAAGTTTTCTGCGGAAGTTTTCAAACTTATCATTTCTTTACAAATGGGAATGTGAAATTCCAGATTTTTTAATTCTGAGGGAAGCAAGCTGCCACCATTGGGCGGAATACGAACACCAACAAATGCTGCTCCCTTTGAGAAAGGGGTGTTTTCTGTACCTACCTGCAACATGGGCCCTGAGTTCTCAGGGGAAAGGTTGTTTTATAACTAAATGGGGAAAAGTAAACTTGCGGCACACCACGCCAACCCAAAAGCTGGTCCTTGGGATTAGGGGGCCCTTGGTAGCAGTCTGGCAAGTTGCAGCTCAAGTGGAGAAATGGATAAATATTGTAGGATCTTCTTTTCCCCTGCACAAACGGAAGTTCTTTATTTTATTTTATTTTATTCTGCTTTTCTCCTGTATTGGTGACTCAAAGCGACTTATAAACTAAAATGCGATCAAAGAATTTAAAAAAAAACCCTAAACAAAGCTGACAACCCAACAGACCCTCCCACGGTCAAATTTAAAACCAGTTTCTAGCAAGCAATGAGCCGATGTTCCACTTCAGCCACCCCAAACAGTTCCTACTTTTACAATGTAGATATGTCATTAGCTGTAGTTCTGTAATTGTAAATGAGTTTAGTTGACTCATTGTTCTTTAATTATT
>NW_015221606.1:0-1031 GCF_001447785.1 Gekko japonicus | reverse complement strand
AAATCAAAATAATAAATAAATAATAATAATTGAAAAATGCTTCACAGTCAGGGAAAGTTCCATAGCGGCACGGGGAGGACATCAGCACCCCCTTCCCCAGCTACAAGAAGTTTTGCTCACAAAATTAGAGGTCTAGATCCAACCCTACATTTATTACTGTTACTGCCTGTGTCTGAATGATGCCCCAACAACAAAAGGCAAAGTGGGCCATAAACCCATACTTTAATAAAAGGCTGACCTCAAACTTTCAAGTATACCAAACTCCTTTTGCAATTCGGGAAAAATAGGAATGTTTATCATCCTCCCTTGATGGATTAAGCTGTTCTTACTACCATATTTACTAGAACAGAAGATGACCTGAATGTAAGAACTGCCTTAAAATGTTATACACACATTAAGTATAACTAGACATAACTTGTATGCAAATGTAAGACAGCTCACCCCTGTTGTGGCATGCCTGGAGAAAATACTAGTCTTGTGTTTGAATAAATACTGTACTAAAGAAGTTCTTCTGTTGACACACTGTCAGTTAAAGAAGACAGTGGTAATCACAGTGGAACACATTGCACACTGAAAATTTGGCATAGTTTTTTGTCATCAGGCCTTAAATAAGTCTATTGGCAATGTAAGGAAAGAAAAGTTGAGCCTTACCCCCTAACTAGAATCAGCCTTACCAAGAGTCTTAATGGCATTCACTGTCCTGGTTCAGGCTACAGCTACAGATTCTGCCCACTGGATTTATTCCACTTTTCTTCTCTTTCAGGACGTGCCACTCATAAGCCTAGCAAACATCTTCCACAATGCAAAGCTTTGGAATGATGCCATCATCGTGGCAACAATGGCAGTAGAAATTGCCCCACACTTTGTCGTCAATCATTTCACATTGGCTAATGTCTATGTAGCAATGGTGAGTGAAGATTCGCCATGATCTATTCTGGTTACTTTACAGGAAGGTATAGAGTTACTGACGAGCAGAGTTTAGGAATGAAGACAGAATCCACATCTGGAGGTGGAATCAGGGTACAGTAGTA
>NW_015221605.1:0-1031 GCF_001447785.1 Gekko japonicus | reverse complement strand
TTCTACGAAATGACCCCTGGTCATATGTAGGGTTTCATTCTTGAGCCTTCATTTGGTGTTCAGTGAACAGGAAAGTCATTCTATTAGTCCTCAGATGAAAAAAGTCATTGTCTTCATCCTTGGGCTCTAGTAAAGGATAGTCGATACAGGGGGGAAATCCTGATTTCCTCTGGATTTGGAATATGAGAGAAATAAATTAGGGCTTGTGTTGTGTGTGGCCAGCTGAGAGGAGAGAACCCACCTACTTCCTATAGAACCCACAGCCAGAAGTTCTGTTCTGTTGCCTTCACAGTAGAATTAAGTTCCGAGAAAGGAAATGGAGAGATCAGTACTAACTTTACAAGTCAGTTCCCAGAGGTATGTTGTTCTTTTAAACTAATAAACAAATTGTAAATTTTAGTTCATACAGTGTGTCCAGGAAATTATAAATTAAATAATTGTTCAAGTGTCCTAGATATGCATCTGGATTTGGTTACTCCTCTCACATCCTACCCAGAGGAAGCCCATCATGACATATTGGAAATCTGATAACATTACAAAAGCCTCTGAAGCACAGTTTCCTGTAGTATTGCTGATATGCCAGATAAAATAAATGGGTGTCCAAAATCAACCTCCATTATTACTGCTCACTTTTAGTTCCTGTCACTGCTGTGATTTGCTGTTAAATGTAACTGTACATAAAATTGCAGGAGTTCAGAGTGAGTAGCCCCCCCCCTGGAGTTTTGCATTGACACAGAATTTACTTTTAGATGAAAAGCAAATGTAGCTAATCATGGCTGCTTTGTAAAGATAATGTAGTTAATATTGCATTTCTGCTGTGGTTAAGTGTATAAATACTTTTATTCAATAGGATGGACTTCCAAGTAGCTGTTCACTTCGAAGTTTCTCCCTTGGGGATGACATTGTCATTTCTATTTTCATCCTTCTGACATTAATATTTCTGCAAGTAGACATCTATACATTAATAAGCCCATGCTTCTCTCTCTTTCTTTCTCCTGCTTACCCTCTCTCCCATTTGGTTACACTTAAAC
>NW_015221604.1:0-1031 GCF_001447785.1 Gekko japonicus | reverse complement strand
CTTCCCCCTCCTCCATTTTATCCTCGCAAACAATAACTCTGCGGGAGACTAGGCTGAGAGAGGGAGATTGCCTCAACGTTATCCGGCAAGTTTCCATGGCAGGGTGGCAGTGACAACTGAATCATTCCACCACACCAGTTTTACATCCATAAGCTACCTGTCTGGACACTTGTTCTTTCAAAGAAGTCACTGGGCCTATCAAGCCAAGAGTTTGGAACAATGAAAGCACGATAACCTATAAGACTATAAAAGCCTGAAGCAATGAAATACTGTAGTTTAAGCATGAAATGAAGTAAAACATTTTCACTTTGTATTAAAACACTGGTAAAGAAAAGCTAAGGTGCAAAATAGTCACTGTGTACACTGGGGAATTAGCATTTAGGTTCCCAGGCACATAGATGCCATTATTTAGAGAAATGTGTCTTTATGGGTCTTCGACAGAGGGGGGGAAACAACAACTACTAATTGGTGTAGCAATTACATTTGCAGCATGAAACCATCAATCACACCTGTTCCTGACATGGGAAGAGATGGGTGATATATGTAATTGGCATTTTTTTCATCTAGTTGTTCTAGGTGTGTGGCGTAGCCTCCAGGCCTGGACAAAAATGCCCTGTTCCTTTAATACAGGGTTAACGTGTGGAAATAGGCAGTTGTAACCATTCATGGCATGGACGTAAATATAATTTCACCTGGTAACGTCCTATTATGCCTCTCTTTTAAAGGGAGAGGATATTTTTTCCCCACCAGGCATGTTGGTAACCCTATTGGTCTGCTATTATTAGTAGATATTGACAGGTAATAGCTCCAGCCCACAAAAGTTTCACCTGCCAACTTCTGCCTTGTCAAAAGCAAACCTACAGTGGCTCCTTGGAAGTTGTGTGTTTCAGGTTACATTGTCAACTTTTGCTTGGACAATTTGTGGAACTTGGGGGTAACACCTGGGGTATGGTTGAGTTTGGGGAAAGGAGGGAGCTCAGCAAAGATCTGATGTCATTCCAGGACTTGTGTCTTATAGATTCCATGGCATA
>NW_015221603.1:0-1031 GCF_001447785.1 Gekko japonicus | reverse complement strand
CTAGATGTTAAAAACAAAATAACTCTGACATCAGAAGCAACCTTGAGATATATTCACACCAAAATACCTGTTTGCCCCACAGCATTATTAAAAAATACCCCAGCAAACATTCCTTTTGTCATATTTGGTTGAAGAAGGACTCTAAAAACACCAGAGATGGCAGTTTAGAAAATGTTACTACAGGCCCTGAGGGGTGTGGGGATTTTTCCTTCTGGTGGAATGTGCCTGCTTCAAGACAACACAGTTGTGACTCCAAAACAACACACTACTGCTATAGCATTGCTGGGGAGGGGGGGAATAACACCTCAATTTTCATTACTCCTCCTTTCCAATCCAATACGAGAACATATTGATAAATTGGTTTATCAAATCAGATCAAAGATCCATCTACTTCAGCATCAGCCAGAGGATTTTGGGAAGCCGGCCAACAACATGTGATGGCAATGGATATTCATAGTTGTTTCTTCTAGCATTCAGAGATATACTGCCACTCTATGGAGAGGCTCCATTTAACTGTCAAGGCTACTAAGATATTAGGTAGGATTTATTTTCCTTGTGTCCAACTAATACTTCATATAAAATTTCGATTAAATGCATGGCCATTGCTTCAGAGGGGAATGATGAAGATGGAACTCACGTCCTACGAGGAAAGGTTCAAGGGAGCTAAGTTTGTTTAGCCAGGAGAAGACTGGGGGGAGATGTGACCCTGCTCTTCAAGTACATGAGGGGCTGTCACATGAAAGAGGGCAGAGGTTTGCTTTTTTACTGCTTCAGAGGGCAAGAGTAGATCTTATAGGCTTAGGTTGCAAGAGGGTAGATTTGTCTGAACAGGAGGAGAAACTTTTTAATGGTAAACAGAGTTTAAAGCAGAATTAGTCGGAGGTGGGTTCTCTCTCACTGGAGACCTTCAGACCATGAGTTGGGGGTTAGACTAGATGGCCCCTTCCAGTTCTAGAACTCTATGTGAAGAAATATTTTCTGCTTCCTACATAAGACAGAAACTCTGCACGACACATATGGACACATATTTG
>NW_015221602.1:0-1031 GCF_001447785.1 Gekko japonicus | reverse complement strand
ACATTGGCTGAACACCTGCACCCTTTTCAGGCTGTGGTGTCGAAGCACGGACATCCCGAACTCCATGCAGATTTTTCTTAAAAGGATCCAGTCCTTGCAGATCAGCAACATTTTTATTTGCATGGGCAAGACCAGTTGCAGTCGTAGTGATCCTGGACTCCTGGGGGAAAGTCCAGAATGGGGCCTTGGGATTACTATCTCCGTCTCCAGCTGGGGCCAAGCAAGGACTGGCCCTTGCCCCGTGGTGGCAGGTGGGCAGGAGCCACTGCTTCTGGTGGAAGCCAGGTGACTGACACCCCAGCCAGGGCAGGTGCCAATGGAGGTAGCTCTTCTACTTCTCCCTCCTCCACCCCTGCTTGAGAGTGCAGGGCTGTGGGCAGCTGCCCCTCCACCCCAGCACAGGGCCCAAGGTCGCTGCTACTTGATGGCTAAGATGGCTCCTGGGCAAGTCAATTCAATGCACTGACATAAGGCCCCAACATGCAGATTCAAGGGAGCAGCTTAGCCAAGGTGGGGACAAGGCAGTGATTGGTCTGGACAACTCTGCAAGTACAACAGGTTCTTTAGAACTGCTCTGCAGCCATTTGACTTGCCCAGTACATATGCAGAACAGTAACTAAATTCTGCTGTCATCGTTGCCTGCAAGGAACATTAAGTCTTCAAACTTTGCGGGTGGGGGGGAACAGCTTTGGTAATGAGCAGAAAGACATCTTCAGTACTTTTCTCTTAGAGGGGTGGGGAATGGAAGCTGTTCTGTTGGGAGCAGGCGGTTGATTACTGTGTCATGCTCATGACTTTCGCCATCAGCCAATAAAGCTAGTATCACACCGTAATCCACTGAAGCCTCTAATAGGCTTAAGCATAACAGGGGTTTAGAGCCTCATTAATGTTCAGTGCTAGGTAGAAATATGAAATATCACCAGGGAAGTTCTTAATAAAAGAAAGTGCTGCTGGGCCCTGTGACTGCAGCTTTTGCTTGCTTACTTGTTGAAAGTAGAGGTGGGGAGGAGAGAGGCTGCATTAGAACTATA
>NW_015221601.1:0-1031 GCF_001447785.1 Gekko japonicus | reverse complement strand
CTAGCTGACAGAAATGAAGTAAGTAAACAAAATAATAATAAATGTTACCAAGTATTGTTCTGTCCTAAAGGTCTCAGACTATTCATTCAGGGATAGCACTTGCAACTTTAAAGAAGAGAGGAGTGGTCAGTACTGTGCCCTCCACCCAATCAATAACTTTGCTTACTTCCTCTTCCTGCACACCAAAGAGCAAATCTAGAATCCCATTTACTGCAGCAGAAAGATGAAGACTTAAATAGTGCAGTGGAGTACAAGGTACACTGGCCGGGCATTTCTTCTCTATCATGAAGCTTGTTGTAAGAGATGGCTTCCATATGTAAGTGTAAAAATAGTTGCTAAAATGTTGAATGTGAGAAAGCATCTATAACATTCACTGAATGGCCTTCAGCAAGACATTATCTCTTGGTTTCAAATGACATGTTATATATACCATGCAATTACCATAAGGACTTGTAGCTATATAGCAGAACTGCAATTTCCTGTGGGAACTTGATTTGGATTGGAACCATGCCATGGGGTGATGAGAAACTCCTGCCCTCTGCCCTCCCTTGTCATTTTCCTGACATGAAACTGTCCCATGGGGTAATATTTTCTACTGGGTGGCTGCACATTCACTGAACAAATCATATACCTCTCCCCCTGGGGGAGAAATTACTCCCCATGGGCCTTTTCAGGTTGGGAAAAGGTACAGGAGAGAAGGCAAGAACCCCTCCCACTACACTGTGGTTCTGATCCAAACTGGGCTTCTGCAGCGCTTCTGAACTGAGCTCCCACAGGAAACTTGCAGCTGGCTCCTGCTGATAGTCCCAGGGTGATCCCATGGCATATGTAATATGTTGTGTGAGTTTCAACCTAACATATCCCTTAGGTTCCAGACAGGAAGCCATTTTGGTCTGTAGCAACCCAAAATAAATTGTTTTAATACTTGAGGCACTAAGTCTCCTTTTTTATTTTTTTTGTACTTCACAAGGTTGTTGTGAGGCAAGAATTCCCCACCGTGCTCCTTGTGAAAACCCGGAATACAATCAAAC
>NW_015221600.1:0-1031 GCF_001447785.1 Gekko japonicus | reverse complement strand
GTGTAAAACAGGATGCTGGACTAAATGGAACATTTGTTTGATCCAGCTTGACTGTTTTATATTCTTGAAAGGGGATTAGGCATTATTCTTGGAGGATAAGTCCACCAATGAATATTTTACAGATTCTTACTCAATGCCAGTTGCGGGGGGGGGGGAGGACACAGCAACAGAGATGCTATTATATTATCTTATGTAAACAGAAAATAGTGCAAAAGTACTCACAGGCTCATTTCTCGTTAGGAAGAAGTATAATTGAAATAGGGATCTTCAAATCAAATCAACAAATTTACAAAATGCAGTCTCATCCCTAGTTGCAATCAAGGTTCATTGTTCTCATCTGAGAACAAACTGTTCATTTTCCACAGGAAGTAAAACATTCAATAGAAAATCGTATTACTTAGCAGATCTGTCCTCATGAAACTGTTTACCAGTTGTGCTATTAGCTGTCATCAAATAATCTTGTGGAAGGTAGATAAGAAGTACAAAGTCAGGGGAAGAAGGCTAAAGTTACAAAAAAAATGCAAAGGGGTAGCTGCTCTCTGTTACTGCAAAAATAAACAATTGTGCATCATTATATTGAGGGCAAAACTTACTGAAAAGTGGATATTACTCTTTTTGCAAAACAAATAATGACGTTTCTAGTTGAAAGTTTGATGAGACGGTATCTGTTAAGCAACAAGTTTTCCACTGCATGTTTAACTTTCGGTGGAAAATGAAACGTTTGTTCTCAGATGTCAATAGGGAATCAAAGATGAGAAAGAGAAAGTACGGGGTGAAAGAAGTACTTGGTTATTCAGAAATTACTTCAGGGTTGGTATGGCTTCAAGAGGTGGAACGTTATGCATTTACTTTTCAAAACCATAGAATTTCTAGGGTCAAAAACCCTTCAGTTAAAAAAAAAATCAGGCTCTTATAAAATCTGCTCATGCTCAGTGAATAATGGGTTGGAGTGGGATTCCCCCAGTGTTCACTGTGAACATTTTCCCCTTCACCTATTCCACAATCACCTGTCTGCCTCCTAATGAGCAGGG
>NW_015221599.1:0-1031 GCF_001447785.1 Gekko japonicus | reverse complement strand
CTACCTGGAGGTTGGCAACACTAATTCAAACACTAATGTAAAAATGTGTCCTGAATGTGTGTGCCAAATGCTGTTTCTGTATCTCGGTGTTCAATGCATTTATCTAATTAAAGACAAATAATCTCACAAGCCTGGAATTCTGAGTTAAAACAAAGGTCACACTTTTCCTGGCCAACAGAATGTGTGGGCTCTGTATTCAAGACTGTCTGTGTGCAATTGCTTTTGCTGCCTGGTTTCACCATTTTTTTCAACCTAATTTACCAATAACTCTACACAGTTTCCCATACTCAAATGTTTTCATAGATGAAAGACATGCTTCATGCAAAACACTTTCCAGAAAACCAAATGATGATAGAAAAATGTGATAAATTAATGTATCTTCAGGAAGACAGAAAAGACCCAATGTTGTCTGTTTTGTAATCCATACTAGAAGGGTTTGTAAGATGGGCCCAGACTGCCAATGTAGATGTCATTCAGATTTAAAACCACATTGGGATACGGGTGAGGGGAGAATGAAGTGGAAGCAACAGGGGGCTTTCTGGGATGGAAAACCCACTGCAAAGAGGCCTTTGTGTGATGCCCTGTTATGGAAATACATATATTTTTGGCATGGTGTTTTAGCTGAAGCAGCACTTATGCCCAGGAGGCTTTCCAGCTGGCACTTGTGCCCAGTACAACCAAAGACAATTATCCTGGCAAAATCTGAGCTGAGAAAATGTTGTAAATGCTTCTGTCCTCTTCCAAATCTCACCACGTCAGATTATTTTTAACATGCTATTTTCCCACAAACATGAGCAAGGATCGGAATTTGTGGTTTTCAAGTGGGAGGCCAGCAGGTGGCCGCTAAGGGAGATAGAGCTTCTTCTGTGATTTCTGCTGCTGTTGTCCAATTCATACATCCAGTTGGAAACCCAACCGCATGGAGGCTGTTTCTCATGGTCAGAAATTTATGTAAGCAGTTCCCACACAATTTCACAAGGGAACACACTTTTTGCTACATAGTTGTATGTAGAAAAGAAGAAAAACACTTA
>NW_015221598.1:0-1031 GCF_001447785.1 Gekko japonicus | reverse complement strand
GGGGGGTTTCACTTACCCATTTCCCAATACACAGAAAGCAACCTTTCTCCTAGTTACCCCATTATGAGATCAGCATGGAATTGCCTTGACCTACTTCCTCGTAGCAGGGAGTCCCACATTTAGCAGCAACGTGACAAATGTAGACAGCTGTAGACAAGCACACAAAGGCCCAGGGAGTCAGCGGAAGGCTAGTTAGCAGTACCACAGGGGTCACCGAGTGAGAGCAGCATGTGGAAGGAGGCAATGCTGAATCACAGAGGGGATAACAAGGTCCTGATGCCTTTTCTACAGTGAGAAGGATAGTGAGCTCAAGACAGATCAATAACAAGACTTGAGACCAGAATTCGGTCTCAGATATTTGGGAAGCAAATGCTTCAGTTTTTATGCTTGGCCGCTAGGGCAGCATTAGTGACTCTACTAAGTTCATTGAACTATATTGTTCACATGAAGATCTCTGGTTTTTGTTTCTGCTCTTCATCCCTTAGGAATCACAGTTTGAGCTCAACTATCAGGAATAGTATATTTCTGTGAGTAAACAGCATTCAGAAGAACCTCTTATCAGTCCAGGCTAGCTGGCTCCAGAGGTATTGAAGAAGCCACAGAACCACATGCAAAACATGGCAAGGAAATGACCCATGCAAGCAAGACCTGACTTTAGGACCTGTTTATTTTCCATAACATAATTGAAACTTTGGATACATTTGCCTTTAATTGCTGCATACTGTGATTCAAAACTGTTTATGGATCAAGGTGCTCATCTTCCCATTCTGTGCTGCAGAACCTTTTGTCCATGGTTGCTATGGGATGATAGCAGCACATATACCATCTCTTAAATAGAGGGGAATTGTATCCATGAAGATATAAATGCATATTATTTTTGCATATTCAACACAAAGATTCTCTTTTGGAAGGAATTAGGGTAGCATTTACACAAAAACAAACTGAGATGGCAGTTGGTTAGTCTGAAAAATGGAAGGGGGAGCTCCTAAGGGACAGTGGCCGTGTGCTATGATGCTACTGTTAAAGGTGGG
>NW_015221597.1:0-1031 GCF_001447785.1 Gekko japonicus | reverse complement strand
TGTACTTCCATGGTTCCCAGCTCCCTTTGTAATCTCTTGTTTATAAATTTTCAAAAGTATCATGTGCCAACTAACATTATAATTTTTGTGTGTGTTCAGTTTCAGATGTAAATTCAAAGTTGGAGTGTCCGCCGTCTGATCTGAGCCCCAAATTACAGAGCCCGCTCTCGGTAGTTGCATCGGTGTCGCCCGATCTGGTCGCACAAGCAAACCAGAAATTCAGTAGCTTCCCTTCACCCCAAACTCCTGGTGATAAGGATGATTCCCTGACAAAAGCTGATCTGGAAGCAGCGCTGTTAATGGAGAAAATTCGCTCGCAGAGCTTTGATGGACTAGGGGACTTGACCAGCGACCGAAGGAGAAGAGGCTACTCTGTAGCTAGTGAGTCAAGAAGCAGGAGCAGCTCGATGAATTCTGTGGACAGCGGCTCCAGTTTCTTGACCACTGGAGATCAAACCTCCCTGGAAGGTCAAAGAGAAGGTCCACTTTCTTCTCAGAGATTCAGCGTGATCAGCTCTGAAGACTTCAACCAGGAGCTCATTGTCAAACCAATCAAAGTGAAAAAGAGGAAAAAGAAAAGACCTGGTAAATAACTAGTTTAGGAAAGACTTCTCTAATGTTTTCAGTTCCAGTGCCATCTTTTTGTATGGAGCATGCCCCACTGTACAGTTCCTTCCCCTGTAATGTTTTATAGGGGTGTCATTGAAGTTCGATATTTTGAGGCTCAGGATACAGACCTTAGCTGCTCCAAACACTCACCTGCAGTGTGGAGATCACAAAACTTCTCCGTCTTGGATTGCATATCCAAACCAGAGAAGAACTCCTCCTAAAACTTCCTCCAAGTGGGCGTAGGAAAGAGTCTCCCTCTCCCTTCTTTCATGCCCCACCCCCTGGTACTTTGGGCCTGTTTGGAAGCATCTGAAGTGCCAGGTGTGCTCTGGGAAATGAAGTCCTTGAACCACCTTATGTTAAAAATTCAAGCATCCTGGGAACAGTGTTTCCCAGAATAGTAGTAGTAGTAGTAGTAGTAG
>NW_015221596.1:0-1031 GCF_001447785.1 Gekko japonicus | reverse complement strand
GAAACAAAATCATGTAATACGTTTTATTGCGGCCAGCCCAAACTTCAGGGTCTATATTTGTACTCAGTAGTTCACAATCCAGATTAGTTCACCAGCTATACTTTTTGTCAGGTGAATTTTGTACTATGAGAATATTAGGAACAGGAATAACTAATTATTTTAATTAGGGAACTCACTTGTACTCTGTGAATTAAAACCAATATGATTTTCATTAGCGTTTCCACCTCTTTTTTCTCCCCTCCCTGCAACTGTTGATACTGTTCTCCCTACCTTTTCACAACTACAGTAGGACGTCTTGTCTAAGAGCTGATGGGAAAGCATGTCACAACTAAATGGATCCACCAGTGGAAGGACAGGATACGCTGCCTCCAGAAAACACTTGTGTGGGACTGGCAACATCCGATGTAACAGAAGTGGCCTCAACAACATTTGCACTTTTTTCATAATTGAAGCGGGGTGGAGATTGGTTTCTTTTAATGCCATTATCTACTGCCTTGGAGAAGAAAATTTTTTAAAGGCCAACATCGCATCTTGGAAAGTAAACTGAATAGCTACTGATCATGAAAATGTTTGGGATTGCTCGGACTCAAAGAAAGAGATGTTTAATATACTGTATATAAATTTATGTAAATTGTACAGTGGCCTTGTGCTGGCCTGAATGTGACTGTTTTGTCCTTTCTTAGGATTTCAATGGTTGTTTAGATTGTGGCACACAGGAGACTGAAATTCAGAAATGCATTGATTTCTGCAACCAGTTCTGATCTAAAATCAACTTTTTCCACAGTCAGCATCTTTATGCAAACAAATTCAAAAGCTGTGGTTGTTCACAAGCATTCATTTCTTACTTTCATGCTCTCACTACAATTTTTTTTAAAACTATTTTTCTGAACACCTGACAACATGGTTGGATTACTGTAATGAGCACTGGGTTGGGCTGCCCTTGCAGACAACCCTGAAACAGCAGCAGGTTCAGAACATGCCAGACTGATTAATGTCAAGGGTTAGCCAATGGGAACATATCTTGCCCATCT
>NW_015221595.1:0-1031 GCF_001447785.1 Gekko japonicus | reverse complement strand
TGGAAAATTTTGTTGGTCTTCAAGGTGCTGCTTGACTCCGATTCTATTCCCCTTTGTTCCCAGTTTCTTTTCAGCGGTTTTCAGAAACAGATGTTTGAGTGCGGATTAAAGTCTGAATTCTATCAGAACAATATATTATCGCAGAATCCCAAATTACCCATTTGTATAGTGGGCCCAAGCTTCCAAAATGCAGCATCCAGGCAGAAAAGAAATAAAAATAGAATGCTGGGATCGGAAAATGCAAAGCCCCTGGTGCAATTGGAATGATGGTTAATTAGGAACCCCTTCTACTGCCATAACTTGAGAAAATTACAAAGAATTATGTCGGGAAAGATGGTATATAAAGTGCAGCCTAAGAAATAGCCATGTGTTCATATGCCTGGGAGCTGGAGATAATTGCTAACGAAATCCCTTTTCTAGGATGGGGTGTGAATGAGCAAAGTGGTCGTTACAGCATGTGAAGTAAATAAGCTACTATTTTGACATTTCATTTGCTTGCCGAGGCATGGGGCTTGTATGACTTTACTTGTGCTTCCCCTGCTTTCTGAAATGATCTAAGAGCTGTGATTATTGGCTCACTGACAAGTCCAAATAAAGAAGGGGGAAAGATGGGGAAAGCAGACCGTCCCCACTATACTAAGCTCAGTTTGTATAGGCCTGTCTGAGGGGTTTTTGGCACAAGTCTCTCTGTATTAGCACTGGTACCATTGGTCATCAGTGCTGTAATTACCATAGGAAGTACCTAATGGCAGAAGGGTTTAATGAAAAAAGTTATTCCTGAATAATCTAGCTGTGGTTCTCAGCATTCCACAGGAACTGGTATTTAAAGGGAAGGCAAGTGACTCCAGGTTTCCAGGAAACAGCTTCAGTCTACTCTAGGACAAACCTATTACATATCTCCCATGCAGAAAGGGCCTTTGTATATAAATACTGTGAAAGTCACATGAAGGGTTGCCAGCCTTGTACTGGCAACTCCTTGGAGCTTTGGGGGGGTTGGGACCTGGGGAGGGGGAGTGTCACAGATGCAGCAG
>NW_015221594.1:0-1032 GCF_001447785.1 Gekko japonicus | reverse complement strand
AATCCAATCTCTTCTTCTTCCTCCTCCTTGAATTTCCCACAAGGTGATCCTAGGTTCACCATGGCATCCATCCATTGCCTGTTTACAGAGACTGGGGAACTTTTCAGCCAACTCTGCCACACAGAATGTTTGCGTGCCTTGGCACCAGAGGTGTACGGAAGGGAGAGGGGAACCAGAGGAAACAACCTCGGAAAGAAAGGCGAGATGCTGTCGTCGCTTGAAAGGCAAGCGAGTGTCGGCTGCGCAACAGCACGGCTGCCCGGCGAACAGAGATGAAGAGGCGAGGAATCAAAGGGAGGCAAACATATCGAGAACTGAGAGATGGGCCTGGAGTCGGCGTACAAACACGGGAGCTAACACCGAAGAAGAAGAAGAGGCCTTGAAGGAGAAACAGGAGGCAAAGGAGACATTCTGGTTTTTCAAGACACCTTTTAATCTCCTCGGAAACAGGGCCCGAGAACCGGGGGATTTCAAACACGCCCGCACTGGCAAAGCAGAGCTGATAAATTTTTAATCGCCTCCATCTTAATGATCCGATCCGCATTGTTTGCAAGTTTGGAATAGCTAAACAGCGTGCACGTTTAGGATGCTTAATGGGAAAGGGGGGGAAAGCAAGGGCACAAGCAGAACGTTGTCATTGGTCTCCCGCCCCATAAGTCAGGACTCTCAGTGGGGTTGTTAGCCCCTATGGAGCCCCTGTTTTTGTGAGAAGACTTGCTTTCTGCACGCACACTGAAAGGTACAGCGGGACAGTGTGGTGAGGTCACTCAGCGGAAAAAAAGGATTCACAGCCAGGGTATCTCTTCTTCTTGTCACGTAACTGTCACATGACTGTGACGTCACGTTACTTCCTGTCACACCCTTGCAGTCGGTTTGTCTTGTGTTGCTGTCTGGGGGTTAACGGTGGGTTCGAGATAGTGGGTGTCTGGGGAAGGACTTAAGGGGTGCCATCACGTGGCAGTGTTATGTCGCTTCTGCAAGAACCCAGAAGTGGGAGGGGGCTCTGGCTCAGTGGAAGAGACTCTGCTTGGC
>NW_015221593.1:0-1031 GCF_001447785.1 Gekko japonicus | reverse complement strand
AAATGCTAGATGCAGATTGGGCCCTAGTTGGTATTCTGAATACCACATTAGAATTCCAAATAAATGTAGCTGTAAATTGTTATGCTGTATAGTCATTTCTTATAAAAGTCCTCTGTCAAATGTTGTTTAGTGGCTTCAGCATCAGAACAGTAGCTCAACCTCATCTTTAGTTGACACGCTCTGGTCCATTTCTGTATATATCCCATTCTGCGAGACTTAGCAAATTGTTAAACTTGGCAATATTTCTTTTTTCAAAGTGCAGTTTTAAATATGTTGGGTATCTGGAGCACAGCTGGAAGCTCAATGAAGTACCGATGTGTGATTAAGTGCAATCATCTGATTAGCCTCTAGGGCTCAAATTAAATCCATGTATGTCTGTTGGACTGATAGATTTTTGGACAAAGAGATAATTTTTATGGATTGTTGCAACCAAACCTACATCACCAGTAAGGCATAGTCACCCTTGCAAAGAGATTATTATGAGCTCCCAGTACACACATCTAGTACTGCATTAAAATCAACGATCTAGAACTCAGTCTATTATTAAGTCTATTTGAACACCACTTTAGCAGAAAGCAGGCGTTACGACATCACGACTCTCTGCAGATATGCCTCACACTCAGCCCATATATTCTTAGTGCACCTAATCAAGTGATTGAGTTATCACACCTATAGCTCGGTATAGAACCCAGGCTGAGCTGAAGCATGTGCGCTTCCATTTCAAACATGGCTTATATTTTGCAAGCCTGTGTGTATATAAGATACAGATTATGTGCATGTACGTTTGGTTAACATACGTTTATACATACTAAAGCAGCAATATATTGGTAAACATGAGTGAACTAGAGCCAGAATGCAAACTTGGCTACTGCTGCTTTTTGATGTGCAGCTTTGATTTCCGACATATTAACTGGTGGAGAAGTAAAGGCAAGTAGCTTTAAACCTGAAGGAGCAGCACGTTCTCTTGAAGTTCTATGATACAGAGCCTAAAAAGTAAGGAAACAAGTTTGATCTTTCATTTGCTGAAGAGA
>NW_015221592.1:0-1032 GCF_001447785.1 Gekko japonicus | reverse complement strand
CCATCTCCATCTTAACCCAAAGGTCGGATGTGATTTGATCATTCTGGACTATTAACCTGTATTTGCATAACTAAGGAATAGTCATCCAGCAACTGTAATACTGTTATGAATTGTAATCAGTAGTGTGCACAAACCTGAGTATGAACAGAAATCCAGAGGACTGCCTGTTTTTATGGGATGAAATATTACTGTGATTTGGATGTCTTTGTGTTATAGCTGTCAGCAAAAGCTACATTTTTTGTACCAGCCCCCATGAGTCCCATTGCCGTGGCCCCAGCACAATATGCATTTCAGTGTTTATTAAGTCACATCTGGAACCACTGAATACCTTTCCCTAACTGGCAAGGGAGAATTTGAATCCACATGTAATAGAACATATAGAATTTAATTAGCTCTTAATAGTCACAAGTGGAAGGGATAATTATTTAATTGGGTTTTTACCTTTTTATGGTAGTCTTAATTGATATGTCACTTGCCTTCAGGTAGGGACTCAAAGGTATTACGTTACTTATATGATACCTTGGGGGTTTCATTCTACCTCCTGCCCCATTCGTCAGCCTGTTATCTCCTCCTCCATTTGGACATACCTCTACTTGGAGTTTAAAAAAAGAAAAGAAAGAAAAGCGAAAGATACAGAAATCTAAAAATACGCTAGTGGCAGAATTCATGTTGTTTTGCTGTTGATACTCAGGGAGATTAGAGGTGCTGATAGTAGGGCCTTTCTTTTCCCTGGACTAATCAGCATTCCCTCTGTGGTACTCCCCAAAATCCTTTGAATTCAGCTAATTAGACCGTCAGGTGTACATTGTGCAGTACTTTATTTCATATTGAATGTTGGGGAGATGGACCACATTCAGATTTTCCAACAAGGAAAATATCCTGTATAATTTAGTTTGTTCTTTGTGCTTCTGTCAAATATCCACGGTCACCCTAAAGCAATGACATCGCTGCAGTTATATCTTTCACAACATACCTGGTTATTTCCTTTCTTATCCTTATGAATGAGAGCCTAAGAATGTAGGAAGCATGGTC
>NW_015221591.1:0-1032 GCF_001447785.1 Gekko japonicus | reverse complement strand
GGCAAGAGTCGGGCCCTTCCTGCTCTCTTCGCTCAGTCGGAGCCGGCCGTGGCTCCACGGGAGGGAAACGTTTCTCTGATTACGGCCGCTCCGGCTGTTGGAAGCGCCTCCTTTTAGTTAGCTACCTTTTAATACATGGGGGAGGGGAGCCATGAATGCTGCTGTGGTTGGTGCCACGGGCGTCCCGTGGGCTAGTGACATTATGAAATAGTGGACAGCGGCTAGATGGTGTGTGGTTTGTGGTGCTGTTATCGGATTGGAGCTACAGTACGGGACAGCCGTGTTCTGGAATTAGGCACAACCCACATCCTTCTTTTAAATAAGTGTTTCCGTTATTTAAACCTCTAATTTAGTATCTAGGTTTGTTAATAATCTCTGGTAATATTATTTGTGTGCTCTTAAAGCTAGAAATATCAGCCTTGAAACCTTTGAATATACCTGCCTGTTCTCCTTGGTTGAATGAGACATCCTGGGGTTATGAATATTTTCTGGCTCTCTTGGGGTATATTGGATTTATTGAAGGAAGACAGCTGGGCAGGGCCATGTGCACAGGTTATCCTGACTATCCCAGGGCTGGCTGGGACCATGGTGGACTTTTGAAAAACTATGTTCATACTGTAGCAATTATGTGGGCTGCCTCAGCTTGTGTGGTCCCTTGACCTGTAAAGGTGTTCCCTTAGCCTGAAGTAGTGCGAACACAGAGACAGCAATTTGCTTGTGGGACAGAATGGATCTGTTAGTTTAATATTAGTTTTTGTACATTCTGTCCAAAGCAAGTAGAGTGGGCACAAATTTTGGGGGTTCTGATGTAAATTATAGACTCTGGTTATTGTTTGTGATTCATTGTGTCCTCCAGAGCGCCATCTCCTGCGTGTGACTTATCATTTGGCCATCAATCCTGGCAGATGAAGAGGCAGTTGTGTTGCATTTGAAAGACGCACTTGGATCCTCATTGCTTTAGGATCCATGGAAACAAAAAGCTGCAATTATGATGTGTCTTGGATGTGAGATGTTACTAAGTAAAGAGCCATG
>NW_015221590.1:0-1032 GCF_001447785.1 Gekko japonicus | reverse complement strand
TAAGATCAGACTGAAAAACAAGCCAGCTTGACTGACAATGCCTAGCACTGCAAAAGGAGGAAAATAAGTTGGGTGATCATCTTAGCTACAAGCCAGGATGGTGCTGTCAAATACAGGAAGGGAAGAAGAGCATATCTTTCTGACATATGCCAAACTAAATTCCTTTCCTGACTCCAAAATTGCTTTTGCAAAGTCACCCGTCTTCATTCTCAAAACTCATTGAAATGACTGCAATAACAAAGGATGCCAGCAGAGGCCCCCTTATAACAGCAAGTTCATTGCTCTCTATGGAATAAAGCTTTTGAGGTGGGACATATCCACAGAGGAAAACACCCTGCTGAGTCACTCACTATCTCCCCGGATTGGGGTTCATAGAGGGTGGGATGGGATGTACCACTGGCGATCCAGACAATGCCAACAGTTGCCACATAGCACAGTGCTGTAATGTTGCTGGTGAAGGGGCCAAGGCGATGGATCAGCTGTCCATCCTGGGACCAGATGCCAACTGTCTGGTCAAAAGAACCCGAGAGCACCCTGCAAAAGAGAACACAGAGCAGGGGTTCAGTAAAGCAGGAATCGGCAGTGAAGTAGAGGGGTCAAGTATTCCATAAGTAGTAATTGGTTTTCCCAAGCTACACTCTGCATATACCCAATTCTGTCTCTCCAGTATACTGTAAAAAGCATTTTACCCTTTTCTGTATCAGAAGGTCTCATGGATACTCTCCCTATTCAGTTCCCTCCCTTACATCCTGCCCTTTCCACTTCCTCTTTGTGGTAAATACTATCCTTCCCAAATCCTCTAGCTTCACATTTTTTACAGCCCAACCTATAAAATACAACCCATTCAGAAAAAGAGACATTGGGGCAGCTTCCCATATGAACTGTTTCTAACACTGCACTTAATATAAATGGCCATATGGAAACAGGGTGTCTGCACAGCACTTTTAAAAGTGAGTTAAATGTGCATTCAGTGCATATATGACCTTTGCAGTCCACAGGTGACAATAGTCTTAAAGGTGCCACTGGACTCAA
>NW_015221589.1:0-1032 GCF_001447785.1 Gekko japonicus | reverse complement strand
CCACTTGAGCCACCGCAGCTCCTGCTCTGCCTTGCATACACCGGCTCTAAAAGCACAGGTGATGTTTAAAATGAGGGACCCTGTTTCTTTTCCCCATTGGGAGAAAAAGCAGATTGGTTGGTTTTGAGTTGAAAAAAATTACACAAAGGGAAGCGGTAAAACAGCTACTCTCTGGTCACACTTTCAAAATTCTACATCGGAGTTTGTCTAAAACGGTATCTGTCTTTTTAAAAAGCAAAGGAAAAAGGCTGCGTGGCATTCGGTGGAATGTATAGTTTGAGACCGAGGGACCATAAACGACTCCCCTTGGCCTCTGCGGCTCTAGCGGGAGCTAACCCCTGGCTCAAGAAAGGGGGCAGCGAGGGAGTTGGGGAAAGAGACTGCAGTGAGGCTTGTGGGCCGAGGCAGTGCCGTAAGCAGGCTGATCAAATTCCAGGTGCTGCTGAGTGAGCATTGATGGGAATGAGATCAGCTCAACTTGGCTTGGCAGCCCCGGCTCACGTCCGATCTGGAGGTACCTCTCAGGTGCTCGGAATGCGAGTGTCGTGCCTGAACCTGATGGTATGCGTCGGCAGCTGACTTGAGGATTAGCCAGAACAGCTGCCGAGTGCTCTTTAGGTTTCAAAGATGCCTACTTGATCAGGAGACCCAGCTCGGTATTGACAGCGGAGTGGGTGACAGAAATGGGGGTGGGGGTCTTAAGTTTAGGGTTCCCCCCAGTATTTACGAGAGAGAACCTGTCTAGGCCTGTGTTTCGCTTCCTGTATTTTCCTCTTTGTTAAACTGTTCACACTGTGCGCACGGACACACGCCTATGCATGCCAAGTGTTTTCAGATCTAAATCAGAAATTCAGCACTAACAACAAACCATTTTGATACAGTGGTGGTACACTGGTTTTCTTAGCGACGTCTCCTCAAAACCCACCTTAGTGCCTTAGTGTGTAGCTGTACTGAAAACCTGAACCCGTCTGGCTTTTCTCAAAGAACCTTGGGAACTGTAGTCTAGTGACGGTGTTAATAGGATTCCCAGCT
>NW_015221588.1:0-1032 GCF_001447785.1 Gekko japonicus | reverse complement strand
CTCTGCTCACTCAGAGAATGCTCCAGCATTTTTTCCCCCTTTTGCTGTCATCCCACTGCTCTTTCCTGTCACATTTTGGCATCATTCTATTTCTCCCCCTCCAGCCTTGGCCCCTTAAGCCTCAAAACCCATTCTGCACCTTTTCACCTCTCTTCTTGTCATTCATCTCTTAAACCTGACAACCCCACTCCCCTTCTCGTGCTTCTCTCTAGGGGAACACCACGTGCACAGTCACAGGTGGGCTCTGCTTGGACTATCCATGGGTGGATGTATATGGCTTAAAGGGGGCTGCTTCCACCAGACACTGTTTAATTGCTCTCTGTTGGATTCAATGTTTTGTAAGTGATTGGGTTTTCCCCCCCATTACATTCCTTTAATTGTGTTTTAATTGTATTTTATAGCACTGTAGTTTAAATCTGTTTCCTTTCCCTTGCCTGATTATCCTTGTATTCAGCAAAGATAAAATTCAGTTCAATTCAAAACTTTCTCGCTGTCTCGCTGTTTCCCCAGATATTGCCTCAGGATTGTGCTGGTGTATGCAGATACATAGGTTCCCATATGGGGTCAAAGGGGAATGTGCAAAGGCAATACACATGTATTTCCCTTGGAAGTTTGGGTGAAACTTCCATCAATGACATTTCCCTGACCCCAGTCACTTCCAAAAATGTTTGTATTCATATTAAGAAGTAAATGGAGGCTACACTAATCATGGAGCTCTCATTTCATATCTTATTTGACCCTAATTTAGCTCTCTCAGTCTTGGTCACGACTCTTGGGAGGGGATATTCAAGAGCCGAAGAGCTTTTAAACTGGTGCACAGGATAACTATATGAAGTAATCCTTCCCCAATCTTGTTAATATTTCTCATTAAAAAACCCAAAAAAACCCTACTTCTGTGTAAGGTGCCTGTCTCTTCCCTACCCCATTCTGACATGATTTGAATATCATTTAAGTCACATGAATAAATGAATTTTAATGGATAGTGCAGGCTGGCCCTATTCTTGTCAGATCTTGGCTGCTAAACAGGATTGG
>NW_015221587.1:0-1032 GCF_001447785.1 Gekko japonicus | reverse complement strand
AAAATTGAAAGTCTGGAGGTTCTTTAGATTCCATTAGGGGTGATTTCGTAATTTCTTATCCTTGCTCATTTGACCCCCAAATCTAATTTTCTCTTGTGCAAATTAAAACTTTGATTTTTTTAAAAAAAATTCAGACCGCTTGCTGTTTTCCTGCGCCACTTTCAACAGTACACTGTACATACTTTGATGTTATTTGTGCATCAATAAATCAGCACTATCCATTATAATATATATTGTGGTAAAAATTACCATATAAACTGTATATGGAATCCATACATTATGGGTACACAGTACACCCAAATCTACAGAGCCAACAATGAAGAGCAAGGAACTGAAACTGCTGACAAAAATATACACCAGTATAAAAAGAAACAAAATAAGGAACACCGGCTCATCATTAGAGTCCGTCTCTCCTTCGACCTTGTGTCTAGGAAGAACTTTGACTAAGTTTCTTTGGCTAAAGTATTATTGATACAGAGTGTCAAGAATGGGATATCAGAATGCAGAGTGGGAGGTCAAAGAAACCATAAGGGGTGGGGGCAGAGCGGGAGGTCAAAGAAACCATGAGATTTTGAAACCCTTGCAAGAAGTGGAGGAAATCGTGATCAGGAACAGAATGAGGTGGAAAGGTGAGCACGCATAGACAAGTAAGGGAAATGGAAGGTGATGAATGGGAGGACAGGGAGGGTGAGAGGGAGGGTATGATAGTGAAGGCTGGCATAAAAAAGGGTCGAGAGCTGGAAGGCATCTAAAATAAAAGCAATTGCTTCTTTTTAACCAGGTGGCTGGTGGGATAACTGGCAGGGATATGGCACGCACCTCCACTGTAATTTCTCACTTCCCACCAGTCTGCCAGGGCTAGTTTCTGTCATCCTGGTGAGATGAGATTATGTCAAAGGCCCCCTTGGCTGCAGTTAGGAGCCAGATACTGCATGCAGTGTTATGCAGTCGGTGTGGGTGGGGGTGAGTGATAAAAGTGTGTTGTGAAGGAAGGAGGAGGGCTGGATGTCATTGCTTAGGCAAAAAGGGCTC